>NC_041221.1:93197709-93217709 GCF_002837175.3 Physeter macrocephalus | reverse complement strand
CATGTAGTCATTCTAGGAATTTGTACTTAATTATGATTTGGAATTTTCTACTGAGTGGAAATATCTTAAAATGAAAGGTGACCATAAGTATAGCACTGTACCTAGCATAGTGCTTGGTAGATAGTAGCTGCTTATTAAATACTTGTTGTATAAAATCAGTGTTTAAAGAATGATTGACTCAGTGAATACTTGGGATCTTTCATTATGTCCTCATGCTTGCAAGTGGACTTCAGAAACACAAGCAAAGCACTGATATATTCTTGAAAAAACAACAAAAATATTTTAGACATGTTATTTTTAATTGAGGGAATAGAAGAGAAAGGTGACATATTTTAAGATAAAATGATTTATGTACCACAGTTCGTAAGCAGGTTTTAAGAGTAACTTAAAAACAATATGTTTGTATTGTATATGATTGGGTAAGAGTGATATTTTGAAAGACCATGTGCCTACCATCTATAGCTACAATATTTACACAGTTTTATAATGCTAATAAGTTAGGAGAACATTTAAGACTTTAAGCCATAAAGGCATAGCTAGCATGCAGAACATACATTTCGTAAGATAAATTTGTCCATTCAAGTCAGCTTGGGAACATGTAATAAAGGAGGTGTGTCCATAGGGTTCCCCGTATCCACTTAGGCATTTTGATCTGTCACTGACTGGGCAACAGTTGTAACTTGTTACCTCTTTTAGTTTAATGTATAAATGTGTGGGTGTATGTTTGTGTCATTTTATGAGAATGAGAAGCAAAGAATATAAAATATTTCATAATGCTGTAGTATTAAATCATATTTCTGCCATTTATAATGAATGGTAAATGTTTTTTATAATGCTATTGTACATTTACGGAATGCTTTGATAAATAATATATTGATGATTAGAAAAGAAATTTGTGATATTTAAGCAACATAACGTTCTAAAGCCTAGGAAAAGTTAGAAACAGAGCAGGTGATAATGTGAGTAAGTGCAAAGTGAATGTTTTAAAATAAATAGCTCTTGGTTGACCTGATGTCAGAACCGGAGACAAGGGTGTGTGTTTGTCAATATATCCTTCATGTTTTACAGACTCCTAAGGGAACAAGGGAAGATACAATTTCACCTTTTCTGTGCCAAAACATTTTAATTATATCTTCTTCCAGCTACAGCGGTTCAGTAACCAAGGAGCTGACATTGATGCATGTGTTGATAAAGCTGCAAACATTCAAAATGAGATTAACAAAGATTTTGAGCAAAGGGTGACAGCTAATTTTGCACAGTATTCTGCATCTAATTCAGGCCAGCGTAATAATAGAATATTTTATAACTGTTTTGTTATTCAAAAGGACTTTTATGATGCATTTGTGTTTGTGGATATCTTTGTAGCATACTCAGAAATTATCTATCCTATGACTTAAAACTATTTGCATCTGTGTTATAATGCTGAAACAATATTAAAGGGAAAAAAACCCTCTTATAATAAGTTTTTTTTGTAATTGTACTTTATCCTTGGAACTCTTTGCGTTTATCTTAATTTATCCCGGTACACTAGCTAGGGAAGGTATAGAGATGACAAATATATATTTTCTAATGTTGCTTAGTATGCACTAATACAATGACCAAGAAAAGTTATATTCAACTTATTTAATTAATAAAACTGTAGTTTCTTTATGTTCTTGAGCTTCTTTGAGCACATTTCAGTGTATTTCTTTTCTATTCTCTACTTGAAAGCAGCAGACAGTCTTCTTTCACTTTTCTTTTTGTTTGTGAAATTTTCTTTTTTTTTTTTTTTTTTATCCACTCTCTTCTCCATCTGCTTTCACTTTTGTTTGCTTGGGCCGTCTCTCATCCCAACTTGATAATGAGGAATGCAGTGTGACCCTGACCTCTATCAGCCCATGCATGACCTTCTGACTCTACCATATAACCTTTGACCTTCTCTTTGACAGGTTGATTAATTACCCTGTGTTATGATTTATGAGTAAGTGCTATGTAAAAATAATAGACAACAGGTGGTCCTCCGAAAACTTTTTGTGGCATGTTTTCTTTTACTGACTAACTTGATGAGCTATTTGAAGTTGGAAACTTACTGGGATAATCTATGTTGGTTCACATTATGGTATTTTTATACCATGGAACACAACATTAGAATTTAGGGAGCTACAAGTCAAAGCATGGTCATGACAAACATTTTACAAAATATTAGCAGGGTGCTGTTACCTAAATGCAATTGGGAAGAAGCACAAAACAGAGTCAAGTGACATTTCAGGCGTTTCAATCCCAGGTCACGTCTTGAGAAAATTGCTGAAATAATGGAGGGGGCATTTTTCAAGCAGAGCTGCAGCTCCAACAGCTATGTTTACTTTAACGCTTCACTAGTGACTTCTGATTGGTTGTCATGACCTCATCTCACTGTTGCACCTAGGATGTTGCAACAGTGACATATACATACCCTTCTTGAGAAAAAGATGAGAAGAAACACAACATACATCTTTCAGAAAAGATGAATGGACAGTGGTTTGTCCATTTTAACCATGGGTTGATGTAGTTTATAGATAAGACACTTTGGGTTTCATATCCCTTGAGAATGAGCACCTATCTTCTTTCAAACCAAGCAGATAGAATGCTGAACGTGAAAAATATGATTGATAAATCTGTGTAAAATGATCTCTTACGGAGCCTTGCCTGAAGACCAAAACAGATAGTTCCGTAGGTCAAAGGATTCTACTCTGGCCCCTGACCTCTTTGGTCACATGTGGCTTTGCAGTATTGACAGGTTAATATGTAGAGCTGAGTACTTTCAGCTGATTTTTTTATGTAGCCAACCACAAGCGATTTGAAAAGATGTAGAATTTGCTCCTATTTTCTGATTTCCTTATAATTGGTAATTAATAGGCAAATTAACTTAGATAAATCTTCAGTTTTGGCAAGGTTTCATTGGGGTCAAAAGTACATTCTGTTTCTGGCCAGGCATTTTTAAATTTTATCTATTTGTAGAATCTTCTCCATAAGTACATTTCTGTACTGATTTAATTTCTTAAGCAAGATTTCCTCTTCGGTTCTTTGTGTTTGGCATCACCTGTCTGTTCTAGACCTCTGACCTAAGCCATCATTTGTGGATTGAATGATAAATGAACTATTATTTATTAGTAAGTGCATCTATAGACTTCAAAGTAAAGGAGGCCCAAAGGCCTGTGTATTCTGTTTAAATCACAGCAAGAACTGTGATGAATAAAATGCTATGTCAAGCAATAAAATTTTGGGAGTTTCTGCTTAAGATCCCATAGTTTATACCTTATAAACACAGGTTTAATAATGAAACTATAGTTATAGCTACACAAGGGTAGAAAATAGGATGAGGTAAATTAAAGAGATAAAGCTTGCTTTTACCAATATCTGTCCTCTTGATCACCTTGATCTTCTATTAGACTGTGCGATCAAACATAAGAGTTAATTAACAACTTTATGTATGCTTTGTCTCTTGAAATGTTGGATATTGGAATTGATTTGGGTGAATCATTACAAAAGATGCCAGAAGTTTTATTTATTTAGTTGTAGAATGTTAGATAATCAGTTTGATCACTTTATCTTGGTAAAGATAACAGAACTTTCCATGTACATTTGAAATGACCTAACTTTTCATCTTAGGAGAAATTTAGCATGCTTAAGGAATAATTAAATTAAACATACTTCAATATAAAATGTTTAATGTTCTAAGCATTAATTATGGAGATCTCCTTTGGAGTGGCAGTGCACAGTTCTTTTATGATATTTTATTTGACGCCCGGTTTTATAGAGTAGTTTTGTAAAACTTTATGGGTACATTTGTTAAAGGTTAAACTAGGATCTCTTCTTACTTATTTCTGTGTGTACTGATTGAGTTACTTGGGATAGAAAGAATTGATTTTTAAAATGGTGTTTATTCTCTTTTTTTAAGATATAAATTGATATCATTCTATTTAAAACAGTTAAATTTAACTACTGGTTTGTGGTCTGCTTTGTTTACTCTGACTATTTACTTTGACTCCTTAGTTTACGTATATTAATGTTAACATGGAAAAACTCTTTGTAGCTTTATTATGTAAAAGGATTTTTTGGACAATGTTTACATTGTGGCAGAGGAAAAGATGAAGTTTTGCTACATATCTTTAGGTGGGATAGTTAACTTTATTTTGTTGCTCCAGCTTTCTCCTACTCATAAAATGGTTATGAATGGTCTCTGTGAATATTGCATTAATTATCAGGAAAATTTTATTTGAAAAATGGAAGTTTTTTACAGAATGGTAATTGAATTTGCAACAGAGACATTTATTAAAATTAGCTCTCATTTCCACAGAAAATGTTCCTGAATATTTTTTGATTGTTATTCCATTAATTAAATTTGCAGATGAAATATCTAAAATATTTTCTGAATAAATCAAATGTTTAAAGAGAAGCATTCATTGTTGAAATTTATATGATAAAAATTCTTTAATTGATTTATATAGTCATGATTTAAAAATAGAATCATTTTTCATCTGTTGATGCCGTGGTGAAAAATTGACATTGTGTCTTTATAAAATTGGAGAAATGAGTCATGTAATTTTCAGTTACATAATCGATAACTTAGACAAATACTACTACTTTGATGATTTATGTGTTTCTGGTTTTTATACTTATTTAGATGGGACATATCAAATTTCATAGTTGATTTAAAATCAAGTAGACACAATAATTTCTCAATCTGTGATTTGCAAAAATTGAAGTAAAAAAAACTTCTGCTCAAATAAATCTGGCATTATGAAAATATTTCTAGGGATTAAATTATAAACTAGGGTGATAGTTTTCTCATTTTTGGTGACTATAAATTTTGTCTAAAGAATTTACCTTTATTTGGAGTTTATTCGTTGTGCAAATATGATGTTCATGTTCTATCAATTTATTAAAGTCCCACTGTGTTACCTTGAGTTTGAAGTTTTTCATATTATCATTAAAATGTAATATATCACTATATTCATCTCTAAGAATTCTAAGATTCTGTTTTGGTCTTGCTAACCCTTACTCTTGTAAGTATGAAAGGCTGTGTGTGTGTGTGTGTGTGTGTGTGTGTGTGTGTGTGTGTGTGTGTGTGTGTGTGTAAAGTTCAGTTCACTCAGAGAAGGCAGGGAAGAAACATGACAGGAGACCACTTACTCACCGTACAGAATCTAGTAAGGAGGCAATTTTCTTTTTGGCCTATGGTGACCTTTTTTGACTATGTTCCTTACACCAGAGGCAGTGTACTGAATGCCTCTATTTCAGCCTGTTTAGCAGAGTGCAACAGTGTTCTTTAACTTACTTTTGGTGGGAGGAGAAGTTATAGCTGAAATTTGAGAAGGGCGTGAAAAGTTGTAAGAGGCACAAGGAAGAGGGGTAGGAACTTCCTTCAAATGTGATTTTAATAACTAGTCAAGTGTGTCCAACTGTAGAAAATCACCGAGTGACAATATGTCTACCTGACAGTGATCACAATGAATTACAAGACTTTTGAATAGCTATACAGATTAGAATAAAGCAGAACCAAATAAAATATCTTTTGTTGGTAAAACTTTGACTTACCAGCTAAGAAACTTAAAAAAAACGATCTTGTCTTGTGTTTTGTTAATGAACATTTAAATTAAAAAATTTGTAAAGTGTTTTATAAGCCTTTCATGAACAAGGTATGAAAGGTTTTATTTAAACACATATTGAGGAATATGTGGTATTTTGTTTATCAGTTTGGTATATATTATTATATAGTTTTCATATGTGTAAGACAACTGTATCTTAATTAACAGCTCTATCACTAAAATCAAAACTTCCATGATCTTGAAAATCTTCAAACCGTATCATGGTTTTAGACAATAATATCAACTGATTAGGGGGGAAACTGAAACGATCCCAACTAAGTTTGTATGTAGTTTGTGAAATCAACTATTATAAAAGCCAACAATGTGTAGCAATGTAGCATATTTAAAAATAAGATAATTGAGTCTATGCTAATATTGGCTTGTATTACTGCTCTCAGTTTTTTTTTTAATTATCATATGTTTGATTTGGCAAAAAACAATTAAATTTAAACTTGAGGTAGAAGATTCTACAGTTGCAGGTTTGGGAAAAGTGAGTACTTTTTTTTTTTTTTTTTTAGTAAGGATGAGAATTTTTTAAGCTTTATTTTTAAGAGCTCTTATTTTTTAAACATAATATAACACATGTTTTAAGTATGATCTTACAAGATTTTACCAGACAAAATAGGGACACCCACAGTACAGAACTGAATAGAAAAGACAAGATATAAATAGCTTCAAAAATTTGTGTGGCTTGTCAGTGGTAATTGTTTATCCTTCTCTATTTTCTCATGGTTAGATTATTCCATCAGTTACAATATAAATGTCAAAAGTTTCCTTAATTATAACCATAGAAAGGTTTACCTTGCTAGAATTAAGTCAGACAGGAAAACATGTTTTTAAAACTTTAAAAAAAGTTTAATAGCTCAATAAGCTGTATTTTAAATTCTGAAACTTGTTTCCTGGTATTAGTTCTTAATAAAGAGAAATTTTTAAGGTAGTTGAAAAATAAAAGAAATTTCAGGATTAAAAACTTGGTTCCATACATTATAGTAAGACATTATTTTGTTTTGTGATTTGCGTGCCTTCCTGAAAGAAGAGAGGTGAAAAAAATCCAATATGCACAGGTAGACATTCTGTGTTTCTGATAATAAAGACATGTAAATCTGTAGACTGTTTACTCCTTGTTAATTGCTTATTCTTTTTTTAAGTTCAAACAAATAAAAAATACTCATTAAAGTGCAATTGTAAAGGAACAGAAATCCAGCAAAATGTGGTTGGAATTGTAAACTTCAATTTCAAAGAGGTTATTTTCTCAAAATATGTATTATAAATATTAATGTGGTTTGGAAGTGTACTTGTTATTTGATAATTTATTTGAATCATTTTGGGGGTTCTGGGAGATCTAGTATTTTTTAAATTTAAGCTTTATTATTTTAATGTGTTACAATTATGTCTTTTTGATCTTATAGACAATCTATGCTTATTTCTACACACAATACAGGCAAATAATTTTAAATCACTTTCTGTTGGAGAAATTAAAACTGTAATCTATTATAAAGGAATATTTTAGTGAATATGTAACTATATTAAATCACTATGAGATTTTAAGAACGTTTTTATGAATTGTAATGATTTCTAATATTAAATTATTCTGCCTTTTTTGCTTTCAAAACAGGAAGGATATGGAGTAATAGTACTGAATCCCAATGAAAACTATATCGAAGTAGAAAAGCCGAAGATACATGTACAGTCATCTTCTGATAGTTCAGATGAACCAGCAGAAAAACGGGAAAGAAAAGATAAAGTCTCTAAAGAAACAAAGAAGCGACGTGATTTCTACGAGAAGTATCGTAACCCCCAAAGGGAAAAAGAAATGATGCAGTTGTATATCAGAGTAAGTAATAAGCAAGATCATTACTTTCCTTCATTATTTCCTTTTCTTTTTTTTTTAAACCACAACAGCAACTAACATTTATTGAAAATCTTCCATGTGTTCAGACCTGTTCTAAGCAATTTTACTTCCTTTTCTTTATTTATAATTTATTTTCTTAAATTATTTTGTTTATTTTTTTTAAAGTGTTAATTTTTAAAGATTTATTTCCCAAGGGTGTTATTTGAAATGTTTTCTGTTTTTTATTCAAAGTAACAAAACATTCTTATTTCAGTGTGATATTTTATTTAAGTCTCAAAATCAATTAATAATGCACTGTACAAACATCAGTCTTCGTCTTGGGTGGTTATAGTTTTAATGCATTGTTTTCCTATGAGCAACCATCCATCCACAGTTTCTCAGCTTAACTTCTGAAGGGTGGTGGAGGGAGGAAGAGTAATTAATATCTTAATAAATATTTAAGCTAGAATAGTTTAGGAATAGTGTAATGAGGGAACTCTGTCCTTTGCTCTTTTCTTATCCAGTGAACCTTTGCACTTTGTAATGCTAGCAGCATGGGATCGTTATAGCAGTGCTGCCCAAGGAGTTCTAATTCTATAGGGGGCACAAACAATTTTATTTGCCCTTTGACACATTCTGCTTGATATACCCCTGTGCATTATATTTATGTGACAGATTCATGCAGTTTTCAAAGCCCTTATTATAGGTGCTAGAAATATAATTTAATAGTACAGTATGTCCAAAATGCTGTTGGGTAAGTAAAATAGTAAATTGATGTGTTCTTCAAAAGTGAGCAATTCAGAACATTTAAATATAGACAGTTTAACATTTTATAAATTATACTGTGAGATAGTAATAAAGTTTCAGATTATTCAACTTGAGCTATTTTTACATTTACTTTAAAACTCATTAATGAAATATTTCATACCACCTTTAAGGCAAAATATGTACCTTTCTAAGTTATTTTCTTTATTTTACTTCTAGTTCATGGCATAATTGCTATACTTTTGGGAATTGTACTCCAAACATTCAAGACATTTGATTATAGGTCAGTCTGTTGAGTAAGTTAGGACAATTAAGCAGCATATAAATTCTCAGGACCCCCAAAAATATATCCAGATCAAGACTACCTAAAGCATGTCATACAATGAGTCAAGCAAAAGTTAGGCAGATTACAATATTTAAATTTCTGAAAAGCATCTCACTATTTAATATATCGTTAGAAAAACAAAAACAATGATTAGATTTGGAATTCATAAGTAGCTTGCTCATGTAGTTATATTACTGCCTTTCTTCGCCATGACTGCATCAGGGTCCTGATGTCACCTTCTTCTCTATTGGTTGTCCTGAGCTTCCTAATTAATATGATCCAGTCTGTCAACCACCATCTTAAGAGAATTTAAAAAAAAATTCCCCCTGATATCTGGATTCCAAAAATGAATTGTATGTTTTTGAAATATACAAATCACTCGCAATATTCAGTTTCCTATGTGAAATGCAAACAGAAAGTGATTTTGCGTACTAAGTTTTTTACTTCTTAAACAGTTTCTTTTATTTGCCTATGATATGTACAGATTAAGCATCTATTTCTGACATCTGTCTTTTAAGTTTTATTTCTTTTCTATTTTCTCTTTATCATGTCACTATTGCTTTAATTTTTCTGTTTTGTTCTCTTGTATGTGTGCATTTTCTTTATTCTTTTTTCACGTCTGTTTTGTTTATTTCTGCATCTATATTTTTCTTATACCAAGGGAAAAAAATCTTTATGTTGCTTCATTAAGATCTACCTTTCCCTTTGTCTTTTTTTCTTTAATTGTTTTATCTCTTCTACACTCCTGCTATTTTTACTTCTTATCATGTCTTTTTGCCTCTTTTTTTCTTGTCCCATTTCACTCGTCTAGGTTTTCATTGAGAGCACTAAAAGACAAAAATAGACCCATGTAGATAACACAGCTTTATACCTGATAGTCTTAGTTATGAATGTTATTTTTCTTAATAAACACCGTTTCTCTTAAAATCTTCAAGAATTGTGCAAAATAGCAGAGCTAAGCTGACACTCTTCAAACATACTTCTAGATAGTAAGGCATGATCCTGTAATGGGAAAGAGAATAATGGTTCATTTTGTGTCAGGTGCCTTAATCCTTAGGTAATTTTGATCCACTCAAGAAGTGACTTCTAGTACTCTCCTTTCCTCTACATATCTCCCAATATGTATTTGTAATTTTCAGACACAGAGCATGTATGTGATGAGGATGAATTAAATTTTATTTATATACTTCTTAACCATTTACATTTTGAAATCAATCATCTCTTCTTTGGAACAACCCCATGAGCTAGGTAAATCAAATAATTTCACCCTTATTTTATAGTTAAAGAAACTGATGCATAGATGGTACATTTTTGTCTAGGATCACATAACTACTAAATGATGGAACTAAGTGTTAAAACCAGTGCTTCTGATTACTGTAGATTCTTGCTACAGATTACTTGCTACAGATTACTGTAGATTCTTGCTCTCAGTTACCACATTGTTCTAACTGGTTGAAAATAAAATATGTATCTGAAATATGAAAATTAAACCAATTATAATAAAAGCATGATATGATACAGTAACTACGTCTGATGATTATATAGATTTTTGACCAGTTATTTAGTGGACACTAGTAAATGTCAGTAAACAATTTATTTATAGTATGTTTATAATATATAAATAATAATGTTAACACATTGACCAGGGGATTTTTGCAGAAACTAATGCCTGTGGCCGCAATACATCTCCAGTCAAAAATGTGTTAAAAAATTTAATATGATCAATAATATTGATCCCATTTTACAGATGAGGAGACTAAGAGTCAATACTTAGTAAATTTCCTGAGGTCACATAGCTCTTAATGTAAGGTCCATGGGGCAGGGACTTAGTCTGTTTTTTCATTGCTGTAACCCAGAGCCAGGAGCAGAGCCATAATAATAAATATTTGTAGAACAGAGCCTTCATAAATTTTTTTATTTGACAAATAAGATGGTAGAGCCAGGATTAAAATCCCAAACTACTACTGCTTTTTCTAATATGTCTTGCATTATTAAAGTATACTACTTGATCTTCTGTGAGGAAACATTCAAAGAAACCAAAACGAAGAAAAATTACATTGTTGATCCCCTACCCAATCCAGTAACTGAGAACACATTCTGAAAATTAATGATAAAAAATCGGTTTGTCATGATTTATTTGATACCTTGATTGACCTATACATTTTCATCTGAATATATAAAAGTGAGATACCCTATTTTCTTTTTTAGCTATATCATCATGATGCTAAAATTATGGATGAAAATGGAAATATTTATGCCAACCTATTGCTATTTCTGTTTTACACACTTGCTCATAAGAGTACAGCCAGGCTATTGTACTTTCTCTACCCTGTATACACTTTGTGCTTTATGGGATCTGTAACTTTGCTTTTCTGTTCTTTCCCTTAATCCAGATTCTATCCATGTTGTAGTGCCCAGCTGAAATCCCACTCATCCACACCCATCATAATCAGTGACCTCTCCTTACTAAGACTGTTGGGAGTTGTCATGATTAGTTAACTTGTATGGAATTTATCATGTTCTATCTTGAGCTATCTCTTCTGTCTCATAATATTATTATCAATTTATCTTTCACGCCTTTCCACTGTAGCCCTACAATCCTTTGAGCGTGCTTTATAGATTTTGGAATTGCATTATCAATCCTTATGAATAAGCTGATAGGAGCCAGTTTTTACAGTAGTACAGTGCATACTGTGAGAAAGTCAATGCTAAATCTACTCACTAGGATCCAATCCCCTGGAAGGAGACCAAAGCAAAAAGACTAGGCCTTTGTCTAGAAATACCTAGATAATGTGACTTGCAGCATAGGAATGAGGGTTATTCTGGTATCAAACTGTAGCATAAGAGGACAAATATTCAGACTAAGGAAGAAGATCAGTAAAAGAACTTTATAGTATGTAGGTGGAATATAGGCAAAAGTGATTTGATGCTGATCTATGTAATATTGTGTTAGAATTGCTTGAATATATATCTTCCCTAAGAAACTTAGTTGTGGGCTGTAGTGATAGGAAGTAGAGAGATTAGACTCAGACGTTAAAAAAAATAAAACTACTAGAAGTGGAGGGGGAAGGGAGATCATATGGCCACAGAAGGAAAAATCCAAATGTGGAGGAGACATTTAGAGAATAGGAATCTTGGAAGAGCCTGGCATTACACATTGAAGATACTCAAATATTTATGGATAGATTGCTTGTTGACATCCATCAAAAAACGTATTCCTTAACACGCAAGATATTTGGTGTCTAGTTTTCTGACGGATTTTTTTCAGCATTCATGTGAATTTTTGCAATTGTTCAGAAACAGCCAGTTCTGATAAACTGAAGCTTTCTTTTAAAAAAAATCTGTTTTTGATGCTCTGACTTGGACTATATCCAAAATATTGCTGAAGGCTAATAAATATCCTTTCTTCTCCTCTGTACCTCTTCTTTTCTGTGCAAATGCCACTGGAAGTCATTTCTATCTAGTGATTTAGCAACCAAATTCAACTCATTTATATTTCAATCAATGATTGTTTAATCTCTGAAACCATTTTATTTTCCCAGAATATTCAAGTATTTGACTTTTCTTTCTCTGGCATCCGGTAAATAACCAAAATCTCCTGTGAAATTTTTGCAAATATCTAGTATACACCAGCAGAAATGAAGTGGAATCCAGGCCTAAAACTTTAAGATTAGCAAAGTATAGTTTTATTTTACTTACTAAATGAGTATAAATAGATGTGACTAACTATTGGATTATGTAGCACATTTCTGATGCATTAGGAACAGCGCTTGAGATCAAAATACTTCGTCTTTCATGTGGCAACTTTCCTTAACTATGAAATAATGTACTTTCTGGCATATATTATGGCTTATTAAGGGGATTGATTTGGTCTAGGCAATAAACATCATGTCAGACATGCCTGGCAGGAAAACCTGCTTAATATGTTTTGTAATAAGATGGAACTTTTTGTTCTCGGAAACATCTGCCAACTGAATTCAAGAGTGAAGACAGAAAATGTCATCAATTTACTGGTAATCCTATAAATTTAGTTTCTTTTTGAGCAACACACATCAAGACACACAAAATTCCCAGTGTTAATCACCACTGGTATAGTACTTTGTAAAACGATGAAACAAAAACATTTTATTTTTATATAATGTGTTAATTAATTCATAATGAATTTTAATATTTCAACTGATAAAATTTTAACAAGCATCTTGCCAACAGATCATTTTTTAAAGCATCTGTTTTTTAATGTGTTGGGTTGAGAACTGAGTCAAATGGCTAAATATGTACATATATTCTTTTTAAAAACATACTTCAACCCCCATAATTATAGATATACTATGCTTTTCCCCTTAGACCACCAGGGGCTGCTGCTGTTCATATTGAATTTTGTTTTCCTCAGAAACTGAAGACACCAATCACACTACATTTTTTCTTTCTTCCTTTTTTTTCCTTAGCCCAAAATCTTTTAAAATATAACTAGAAAGAAAAATGAATAGACTTAGCTAGTAACTGAATTATCAATATAAGAATGTATTATTTTAAACATTTTCTATATTCTAAGACATCTACATTTTTCCAAATAAACTTAAAACCTGTAGTCATTGAAGGCAGATTGTGATAACTTTTTATTTCCTATTTTTAGTGTCTGAATAACATTTAGAATCATATCCTTTGCAGAGAGATAGTGTGGAGATGAGATTAGAAGTGCAAAGTCAGATAGACCTGAGCTTGAATCTCAGGTCTTCCACTTAATAGAGCGTCACCTCAAATAAGTTAACTTCCTTATGCCTCAGTTTTTTGTCTGAAAAATGGAATGATAGTAATATATATAAAGTGAACATAGTATCCGGCACATAGTCTTGGGACTTCTGGGCCAATAAATAACATCCTGTCTTCTCTCAAGTTCAGAATCAATTGAGAAAGAATCCGATTTCAAAATCCCCTTGCAACTTTTGGTACCTTGTACCAAAAATAATACCCCTGACTTACCCTCCTGGGTTTGGAACCCAGTGAACACTATAGCATAGGAATCAGACAGAAGGAGATCAAAACATCAGCTTTGCTAATTGATATAGTTCAGCTGGAAAATGTGGCTTAGATCTGCGGCTAAATTCAGACTTCCTAGTGTATTTCCCCCTGAAATGAATTTTCACCTTTCCACCAAACATCCAGTGTGCCTTTAACATGGTAGAAAGCAAGCTGGAATGCATCCTACCTGCAGCAGATCATTGTTATTACTACTTATATTTTCTAAGAACTCAATACAGCAATATTAAAATATAATCATTAAATGTTCACTAAAGCATACGTTAGTTTCTTCATTTTAAGGTTTTCATTTAAAAGAGAAGCTGTGATCAAACCTAATTACAGAGAAGGTTTCCATAAAATTGTAAAGCTTTGAAAGGACCATAATTCTATTTCAAATCATCAGAAATTAATCTTTGTATTTTCATGTTTCATGTTACCAAAGCCTAGTAAACACAGTAGATTTTTTAATAAATATTTGATGAATGCATATTTGAATAAATGCTTGCTAACATGAATCTACAAAGCAAAAGAGACAGACCCTTCACCATATAAATCTACTCTTATATTGACTAGCATGAGGTTGAAAGAACTGTGAGACTATGTATTATGTCTAAACAACACTAACACTCAGAAAATTAGTGCATTGTTCTCTAAATTCAACTAACAACCATTTTTAAGTCTACCAGGCATTCTTTGGATGTGGTTAAAAACAAGTCAAAATGAAGAATTAGAAATAAGTAAAATAATTAGATATTTAAATTTATAACAGAAATTATAGAAAAGACCAAAGCTCTGCATTTAGGGGTTTAGATTGGCCACTGATGAATTTTAGTGGGGGGATTCTGCCATAAATATAAGGTAGTGGAAAGAATAAGAACTTTAGAATCAAAAAGGTGCATGCTGTAACCTTAATTCTCTCGCTTACAAGCTGTGACTTTAGGCAAGTCACCTCTCCTCTCTGAGTTTCAGTTTCTTCATCTGTAAAATAGGGATAATCATAGCTATTAGGCTGTTGTATGGAATAAATGAGGTAAATTAATGTGTATGAAAACAATCAGTGGGATACCTACTATTCAGTATATCCCCTTTCCTTTCTCTTCCCTCCTTATTCCCTTTCTCTTAGGAAATATGGAGAGAATTACGGCCAGATGACATCTCTCCCAATTAGTTTACATTCAGTGCTTCTCAGACCTTTTGGTCTCAGGACCCTTTTTCAAATGCTTAAACATTTTTAAGGTCACTAAAGGGTTTTTGTTTATATGGGTTACATCTACTGATATTTCCCATAAAAAGAATTAAACCTGAGAAATTTTTAAATATTTATTTTAAAATAACAATAATAAACCTATTATATGATGATATAAACAACATATTTTTATGAGAAATAAGTATATTTTCCAAAACAAAAAACACATAGTGAGATGTGTGACATTTTTAAAAAGTCTCTTTAATGTTTGGCTTAATAAAAGACAGCTGAATTCCTACATGCATCTAATGATATATTGTCTTTATTGACATTTATGAAGAAAATTTGGCTTCACACAGATATGCATTTGTATAAAGAAGGAGTGTTTTAAATACACTATGGTTTTTCAGATAATTATATATATTATGTATGTATTTTGTATGTATTTTAAATACGCTAAGGTTTTTCAGATAATTATATATATTCTTCTTTGATGCTATACCAACATTCAACAAGAAGTAATAGTTTCTTAAAGATTAGTTGCTGTGTGAATATAAAACACATCAGTGAGCATTGCATACTCTGTTTTATGGAAATCCATTGGTCTTTGTTGTACTTTGAATGGATCTTTTACCCATGAATGACTTTATAACATCTTATATTGGTCATTTGGAAAATATTGTTTCACTGAGCTATACAGATCTTCCAAATGTTGACATATTTTATTATGTAGTGTCAAAAATTCCTATCTATTACTGTTCCTACCAATCTCATCCACAAAGCTTTTAAGAATTTAAAAACTATCAAGCTTATCAAGGAGTGTACAAGTTGTCCCAAATTTTAATTTTATCAAGAAAGCTCAATTTTTTTCGTTAGCGACAAATATTGTCAGTTCTTTCCTTAAACTGTCAGGCTTTGTTCATTTTCAAGAAAATGGCTTCCAAATGCCCAAATATGAATCATAGTTTGTTTCTCAGTCTTACAAGTAAAGATGGTGTTCCATTAAAAAACTGGCTGCTTTAGCTCACAACTCAATTAATTGAACAACTAGTTTTTCTCCAGACAACCATCATAACATAATTTGGTTTGCAGGTGCTTTATGCGTTCCTTCTATTCATCACTCAGAATATTAAACAGACATATGCTCAGGGGTTAAGATTTAATAAAAGTAGTTTTTCTACTTCATCAACATCTTTAAGCAAACTTTCTTTTTTTTCCCCTGAGTATATGGTAGTGAATAATACAATAACTACTAGAGTTTAGAACCGCTGCAGTGATCCGTGCTAATTCACAATTGTTTTCAACTGTTAATGCAAATGCCAGCACAGTGAAAAAGACGAATAATGTCTTAGTATTATTTTGCAGACTCCCTGAAAGGGTCTCTGGAAACCCCAGAGGTTTGCTGACCACATTTCTACAACCATTGGTCTACATCTCTTTTCTGGAGTAAGCATAGAATCAACAAAAGCAAGCAGTTTAGATTAGGATTAAGAACCATTTTTTTTCAGTTCTTGTTTTAGGCAGTATAAAACTAGAACAATATGAGCAGCTATGTAACCTGAAATAGAGAAACTAGAACAGAGTAGGACAGGTTTATTAAGGCATTTAGTGCTATCCAGTTTGAACTTTTCTCATCTGGACTCAGAGAGCACTATGTCTAGACTGTTTCACCTGTTCTCCGCCCCGTGCCATTCCCCTTTATTGAAACTAACATGTCAAGTCCACAGTGACCAGGTCAGTGGAATTTGAGGATTTAGAATTTGTTTTCTACTGCTCTTCCCCCAAAATAAAAGACCCTGGAGAATCACATGCCCATCTGGGGTTTTAGCAACTACAGCTTTCATTCCCTTCTCTTCCCTAAAATGAGTGACCTCTTGCTTCCCAGGAAAGCTCAAATATTTATCCCTGCTATCCAGCTGGGGTCTATTTTATTACCATATTCTACTTCTTCTTTACTGGTGCTATCTCTGTGTTACTGGTGCTGTCTTCCTGTTTTATGTTTTCTTTACTTTGCATTAGAATGATTCTAGAGTAGTTAAGAACTGGGTTTTTGGTGTTTGGCAGCATGTGTACTGGATTTTGCAAATAGTATTCACTCAGTAAATATTAGTTAGAATTATTGTATGTAGTATCCTTGATTTACAGTCCACTTGCACCTGTCATTGACTCTCTCTCCATTTGTGAAGCCATGCTCCTCTTAGCTCTCCAAATTGGGTTCCTCTTATTTCTTGTCTAAGAAAACATTTGACAGTAACTGTCTAAAATACAGTTGGATTCACCATGCTTCTATTTGGCTTTGATCATGAATCACTTTGGTCATGTTCACAACTTCCACCCCCTTCTTGGGAAAAGGGGGCAATTTAAGACCCTCTGACCCCAACTCCTTCCCCGCTTGTGCATCCATTTGTATAGTTAGAAGTAGTTGTCATCATTTGTTTGTTCGTGTAATCCTCATAATTGTCTTATGTATTACCCTGACTTTACAGATCCTTAAATGAGACTCAGAAACGTAAATAGACTTACTCATAGTTACATATCTAATAAGAGTAACTAAACCAAGGTTTGAGCCCAAGTCTGTCTGACTGCAAAGCCTCTGTTTTTCCCACTATACTACATTGCCAATAATGAACATTTCCTACAACTGATTCTCTAAGAGTTCTCTGTGTGTATGTGAAATATATATACATTAGTGAAAGGATAAATGGATCTTTCTTGGATTGCAGGCAATTGCTGTAATCAGAATAGTATTTCCCACATGCAACAGTTTATTCAAAGACCGTACTTAGAGGATTACAATGGTTAGATGTATTGGGTGCAGAATTTGCGACCCACATTCTCTCCTTGAGAGTAAGACACCCATACACATTTTTTTTAACATCTTTATTGGACTATAATTGCTTTACAGTGTTCTGTTAGTTTCTGCTGTATAACAAAGTAAATCATCTATATGCATATGTATATCCCCATATCCACTCCCTCTTGCATCTCCCTCCCAACCTCCTTATTCCACCCCTCTAGGTGGTCGAAAAGCACTGAGATGATCTCCCTGTGCTATGCAGCTGCTTCCCACAAGCTATCTATTTTACATTTGGTAGTGTATATATGTCCATACCACTCTCCCTTCGTCCCAGCTTACCCTTCCCTCTCCACGTGTCCTCAGGTCCATTCTCTACATCTGTGTCTTTATTCCTGTCCTGCCCCTAGGTTCATCAGAACATTTTTTTTTCAGATTCCATATATGTGTGTTAGCATACGGCATTTGTTTTTCTCTTTCTGACTTACTTCACTCTGTATGACAGACTCTAGGTCCATCCACCTCACTACAAATAACTCAATTTCGCTTCTTTTTATGGCCGAGTAATATTCCATTCTATATATATATGCCACATCTTCTTTATCCATTCATCTGTCGATGGACACTTAGGTTGCTTCCATGTCCTGCCTATTGTAAATAATGCTGCAGTGAACACTGTGGTACATAGCTCTTTTTGAATTATGGTTTTCTCAGGGTATATGCCCAGTAGTGTGAGGTGATACCTCATTGTAGTTTTTATTTGCATTTCTCTAATGATTAGTGATGTTGAGCATCTTTTCATGTGTTTGTTGGCAATCTGTATATCTTCTTGGGAGAAATGTCTATTTAGGTCTTCTGCCCATTTTTGGATTACGTTGCTTATTTTTTTGATATTGAGCTGCATGAGCTGCTTCTATATTTTAGAGATTAATCCTTTGTCAGTTGCTTCATTTGCAAATATTTTCTCCCATTCTGAGGGTTGTCTTTCATTTTAATGTTTCCTTTGCCGTGCAAAAGCTTTTAAGTTTCATTAGGTCCCATTTGTTTATTTTTGTTTTTATTTTCATTTCTCCGGGAGGGGGGTCAAAACGGATCTTGCTGTGATTTATGTCCTAGAGTGTTCTGCCTATGTTTGCCTCTAAGAGAGCCATAGTGTCTGCCCTTACATTTAGGTCTTTAATCCATTTTTAGTTTATGTTTGTGTATGGTGTTAGGGAGTGTTCTAATTTCATTCTTTTACATGTAGCTGTCCAGTTTTCCCAGCACCACTTATTGAAGACACTGTCTTTTCTCCATTGTATATTCTTGCCTCCTTTATCAAAGATAAGGTACCCGTATGTGCGTGGGTTTATCTCTGGGCTTTCTACCAGTTCCATTGATCTATATTTCTGTTTTTGTGCCAGTACCATACTGCCTTGATTACTGTATCTTTGTAGTATACTCTGAAGTCTGGGAGCCTGATTCCTCCAGCTCTGTTTTTCTTTCTCAAGATTGCTTTGGCTATTCGGTGTCTTTTGTGTTTCCATACCAATTGTGAAATTTTTTGTTCTATCTCTGTGAAGAATGCCTTTGGTAGTTTGATAGGATTTCTGTGCATTAATTTTGTATCCTGCTGCTTTACCAAATTCATTGATTAGCTCTAGTAGTTTTCTGGTAGCATCTTTAAGATTCTCTACGTATAGTATCATGTCATCTGTAAACAGTGACAGTTTTACTTCTTCTTTTCTAATTTGGGTTCCTTTTATTTCTTTTTCTTCTCTGATTGCTGTGGCTAAAACTTCCAAACTATGTTGAATAATGACGGTGAGAGTGGGCAACCTTGTCTTGTTCCTGACCTTAGTGGAAATGGTTTCAGTTTTTTACCATTGAGAACAATGTGGCTGTGGGCTTGTCATATATGGCCGTTATTATGTTGAGGTAGGTTCCTTCTATGCCTACTTTCTCAGAGTTTTTATCATAAATGGGTATTGAATTTTGTCAGAAGCATATTCTCCATCTATTGAGATTATCGTATTGTTTTTACCCTTCAATTTGTTAATATGGTGTATCACATTGATTTGCGTACATTGAAGAATCCTTGCAACTCTGGGATAAGCCCCACTCGATCATGGTGTATGATCCTTTTAATATGCTGTTGGATTCTGCTTGCTAGTATTTTGATGAGGATTTTTGCATCTGTATTCATAAGAGATATTGGCCTGTAGTTTTCTTTTTTTGGTGACATCTTTGTCTGGTTTTGGTATCAGAGTGATGGGTGCCTCGTAGAATGAGTTTGGGAGTGTTCCTCCCTCTGCTAACTTTTGGAAGAGTTTGAGAAGGATAGGTGTTAGCTCTTCTCTAAATGTTTGATAGAATTCGCCTGTGAAGCCATCTGGTCCTGGGCTTTTGTTTGTTGGAAGATTTTTAATCACAGTTTCAATTTCAGTGTTTGTGATTGGTCTGTTCATATTTTCTATTTCTTCCTGGTTCAGTCT
>NC_041221.1:93138379-93197559 GCF_002837175.3 Physeter macrocephalus | reverse complement strand
CTTTTTTCTTGATGAGTCTGGCTAATGGTTTATCAATTTTGTTTATCTTCTCAAAGAACCAACTTTTAGTTTTATTGATCTTTGCTATAGTTTTCTTCTTTTTCATTTATTTCTGATCTGATCTTTATGATTTCTTTCCTTCTGCTAGCTTTGGGGTCTTTTTGTTCTTCTTTCTCTAATTGTTTTAGGTGTAAGGTTAGGTTTTTTCTTTGAGATGTTTCTTGTTTCTTGAGGTAGGATTGTATTGCTATAAACTTCCCTCTTAGAACCGCTTTTGCTGCATCCCATAGGTTTTGGGTCATCGTGTTTTCATTGTCATTTGTTTCTAGGTATTTTTTGTTTTCCTCTTGATTTCTTCAGTGATCTCTTGGTTATTTAGTAGTGTATTGTTTAGCCTCCATGTATTTGTATTTTTTACAGATTTTTACTGTAATTGATATCTAGTCTCATAGTGTTGTGGTCGGAAAAGATACTTGATACAATTTCGTTTTCTTAAATTTACCAAGGCTTGATTTGTGACCCAAGAAATGATCTACGTTGGAGAATGTTCCATGAGCACTTGAGAAGAAAGTGTATTCTGTTTTTTTTGGATGGAATGTCCTATAAATATCAATTAAGTCCATCTTGTTTAATATGTCATTTAAAACTTGTGTTTCATCCTTTTATAGCTGTTAGCATTTGCCTTATATATTGAGGTACTCCTATGTTGGGTGCATAAATATTTACAATGTTATATCTTCTTCTTGGATTGATCCCTTGATCATTATGTAGTGTCCTTTGTCTTTTTAACTGTCTTTATTTTAAAGTCTATTTTGTCTGATATGAGAATTGCTACTCCAGCTTTCTTTTGATTTCCATTTGCATGGAATATCTTTTTCCATCTCCTCACTTTCAGTCTGTGTGTGTCCCTAGGTCTGAAGTGGATCTCTTGTAGACAGCATATGTACGGGTCTTGTTTTTGTAACCATTCAATGAGTTTGATCTTTTGGTTGGAGGATTTAATCCATTTACATTTAAGTTAATTATCAATATGTATGTTCCTATTACCATTTTGTTAATTGTTTTGGTTTGTTTTTGTATGTATTTTCCTTCTCTTGTGTTTCCTGCCTATAGAAGTTCCTTTAGCATTTGTTGTAAAGCTAGTTTGGTGGTGCTGAATTCTCTTAACTTTTCATTATCTCTAAAGGTTTTAATTTCTCCGTGAAATCTGAATGAGATCCTGGCTCGGTAGAGTAATCTTGGTTGTGGGTTTTTCCCTTTCATCACTTTAAATATGTCCTGCCACTCCCTTCTGGCCTGCAGAGTTTCTGCTGAAAGATCAGCTGTCAACATTACGGGGATTCCCTTGTATGTTATTTGTTGCTTTTCCCTTGCTGCTTTTAATATTTTTTCCTTGTATTTAATTTTTGATAGTTTGATTATTATGTGTCTTGGCATGTTTCTCCTTGGATTTATCCTGTATGGGACTCTCTGCTCTTCCTGGACTTTATTAAATATTTCCTTTCCCATATTAGGGAAGTTTTCAACTATAATCTCTTCAAATATTTTCTCATTCCCTTTGTTTTTCTCTTCTTCCTCTGGGACCCTTTTAATTCAAATGTTGGTGTATTTAATTTTGTCCCAGATGTCTCTGAGACTGTCCTCGATTCTTTTCATTCTTTTTTCTTTATTCTGCTCCCCGGCAGTTAATTCCACTATTTTATCTTCCAGCTCAGTTATCCGTTTTTCTGCCTCAGTTATTCTGTTATTGATTCCTTCCAGAGTAGTTTTAACTTTAGTAATTGTGGTGTTTATAAGTGTTTGTATGCTCGTTAGTTCTTCTAGATCCTTGTTATATGCTTCTTGTATTTTCTCCATTTTCTTTCTGAGATTTTTCAATCATCTTTACTGTCATTACTCTGAATTCTTTTCCAGGTGGGTTGCCTATTTCATCTTCATTTATTTGGACTTGTAGGTTTTTACCTTGCTCCTTCGTCTGTAACATATTTTTTTGTCGTTTCCTTTTTTATTTTGATGGGTGGTGCTGTATTCCTGTCTTACTGCTTGTTTGGCCTGAGATGCCCAGCACTGGAGTTTGCAAGCAGTTAGATAGAGCCTGGTCTTAGTGCTGAGATGACGTCTGGGAGGCCTCACTCCAATTGATATTCCCTGGGATCTGAGATTCTCTTTTAGTCCAACAGTTTGGACTCAGAGCTCCCAGCACAGGAGCTCAGGCCCAACCTCTGGCCTGGGAACCAAGATCCTGCAAGCTTTGTGATGCAGTTAAGAAGGAAGGGAGGGAGGGAGAGAGGGAGGAAGGAAGGAAGGAAGGAAGGAAGCAGTACAATATCAAAGAATAAAAACAAAATAAAATTAGAAAGATTAAAAATTATATTAGGAAAAATAAAACTATACTTGAAAAACTGCAACAAGGTAAAATAAAACCACGACAGAAAAAAAAGGGGCGGTGGGAACAAACCAAAAGGAGAGAACAATAGCAAAGTATAAAGAATAAAATAAAATTAGAAAAAGAAAAGATTTTCTTAGGAAAAATAAAAATGTAAAAGAATCAACAACAATGAATCAACAAGGTAAAACAGAACCCCAATCTAAAAGAGGAAAAACGAAAAGAAAAAAAAAAAAGCCTTGGCTATGGGGGCGGAGTTTAGGCAGGGGGTTGAACTTAGGCAGGGGCAGGGTTTAGGGTGGGACGTTTGAGCATGGGGCGGGGCCTAGGCTCAGGACCCACGCATCCAGCAGAAGCCCTTGGGGGGCGGGGCCTAGGCAGGTCAATGTTCAAGCACTGGATGGGGCCTCTGCTTAGGACCTGCGTCGAAGGGGAAAGGCAGCAATTGGAAAAGAGAGTCTCTGGAGTGTGGGGTTCTGGAGTTTGGAGGTAAGGCCCTGAGTGAGGGTATGTGGGTGGGGTTTAGGCCCAGTGCGTTGGAGGCGGTCTCCTAGTGTAGAGGTAGGGCCCTGGGTGGGGGTGTAGCGGCGGGACTTGGGCTCTGTGTGGCAGCAGGGAGGCCCTGAGGGCAGAGGCTTAGGCCCGGGAGCCCAAGAGGCTCCTGGTGCCTAAGTGGACAGGATAAGCACTGGCCACGTTCCCTTCAGTTCCTTTGCGTGTCTCCCCCACCGTCTCCCCCACGGTCTCCCCTGTTGCCGCTGGACCCCTAACCATGGGTGGGTCCCACTGGGTGTAGAAACTCCTCCCCTTCCCCAACTGCCCTTGAGGGGTGCCCATCTCAGAGGTCCAGCCTTTACTTTTGCTCCCCCTCCTCTCCCTCCCACTCCCTCAGGACCTGCGTGGCTGGAGGGGCCCTCTGTGGGCAGAGGATCAGGCCTGGGATCTCAACAGGTTCCTGAGGGTCCAAGTGGGCAGGGGAAACCTGGCCACACTCCCTTTCGATCCTCTGTCTGCCCAGTGGTCCCCCAGTTTCCCCCTTCAGGCGTGGGATCCCTTCCCCTCCCCCAGCCACCCCTCATGGGTGCCAGTCCCGCCCCACCTCCACTTGTCCTCCCCCTTCACTGCCCCCACGCCCCATATCCTACCCAGTTGCTGGGGTTCTTCCCATAGGTGTCCGTGGTAGGTGCCCTAGTTGTGAGGAGATGTGAATTCCGTGTTCTAGTACACCATCTTGACTCCGCCTTACACATTATTTTTGTCTAAGTCCCAAACTGCCCATATGCGATGTGTGAGTTGCGTGACAGCAAAGGAGTTTAGAGTTATTGCAGGTGAGGATGAGGGATAGCCTGAATCAGCTTGTTTAGTTGACTCAAAAGTGCTTTATTTACTGACGGTAATCTATTTTTTATCCCTATCCTGATTTCACCTTGTCTTTAGGTAAGTTTGCCTGTTTAAAGCCAATCAGCATGTTGCTCCCCCACCTCCCTTTGGCGTTTTAGCCAGTCCCAGTATTCACTTATGCACACTCTGGTTTGTCAGTGGATCTAAGCACTTCTGTATGTATCTCTCATGTGTAACATAGCTGAGCAATGTAATGTGTTTACTGAGTGACTTGAATATATCCGTTTTAGGCTTCTCTCATTTCAATTTGAATTATATATGTGCATTTGTAAAGTATAAAATTGTATGTTTAGATTTACTTGTTTGGAGCATGAAATTAAAATACCCTATGTATCAATTTCTTCATACTCATGTTAACTTTATTCTCAGTGTGATTTTCATTAATTTAATACTAAAGGAAAGCCTTGATTATTTTTCTTGAAAAATAATAGGTTATAAATTTAATCAGTATTTATTTAGGGAACCCTTGAAAACAAAGATAAAATTAACCTTGAATAGTAATCTTAATGGTCATCTACCAAGACTTTACTAATTTCTATTTGTCTTAAGAATGGTTCTTATTCCTGAATTTGTTTCCCTAAAATCTTTAGCTTAGCTTACTGTGTGTCCAATTTGGTATTTCTCTGTGAAATTTTAGAAGAATCCTCTCTTCCTCAGGAGGTGATAAGGAGAAAGATTATAGGACTCTATCATTTAGGATACTATTATATTTTAAAATTCTAAGATAATTTGCCATTTATTAACAGTCACGATTTTTTATTTAGAAAATCTTTTAAATATTCTGGGCCAAAGTTTCTTGTTTCTACCAGAGTGATTATAATAATTCCAGTAATTTCCAGGGCTATGTAATGGATTAATAATTTTTTTAAAAAAACTTCAAATCATTATATACAAGTTTAACATTAGAATTCGGATTTTACACTGCTAAATTAAGTAAGTCTGTTACACAAGCCAAAATCTGTTTTAGTCATATTATTGAGAAGAGAAACTCAGTTTTTTTGCAGGTTACTGTTCTAAATTTTTGACAGTGAGGCATATTCTTTCCATATTAAAAGGAGTGTTTACAAACCATTTAGCCTACATTTGTTTACTGTTTTATATAAAGAGTACATTCAGGAAGAACATTACTTATTGGACAAGGATAACAGATTATGTTGCCGAAAGGTAATATTTGAAACTTGTTAGGTAGTTTTTAGAGACGTACCAAGTCTAACTAGTTTATTGTTAAATATAGATGAGAAAACCGAGATTAAGAGAGATTATATACTTTGCTCTAGATTGTACTATTATTAGTGACAAAGCTGGTATTGGAACCTTGACTTTCTATTTACCATTCTAGTTATTGAAATTTTCATATTAGAACCCGGTTTTCCCCCTCTATTCATATTTGGAAGTGGCTTCTCTGGCCTTTGTCTCAGTAGCTGATAGAGTTGAGGGGGTTGGGGAAGAAGAAAAGGATGTGTGTGTTTGTGTGTAGATTATTAGGCAGGGGAAGGAGTAAGTGAACATTAAGTAATTTAGATTTAAACCCAGAAGTTAGTTGAAAACAGTATTACTAACATAGTCGATTTTAAGATCTAAGAGGAAGAATATAAATTTGAAAAGCTTGGTACGTTATATTTGAATTATGATGTTAACTATACTTCACTCATTCCTAATGTTCTTTGTTTGATTTTCACACAGGAGAGTGAAAAAAATTCCCTCAGAATTCTTGTTCAGAGTGCTTATATAATTATGCCATCAAAGAAAGGCTATTATTTGTGCATATATAGCTCAGTCAATTGAAGATTGCTTGGATTATCCTCTTTTTTCATTGATTTTAAAAACTTTTATCACTGAATTTGGGATGCATCTTAAAAATTAATGGCATATCATGGATTATTTGGCGACATTTTTTTCCTCTTAATCATACATAAAACAGTGGTACCTTTTAGAACTGATGGTATCTTAGATGGACGAAATATGGTATGAGACAAGGCTGCCTCATTGCACAAATCTAAACGACCTAATTATTACCTGGCACCACCTAGAGTTGTACAGTGTGTAGACTATGTGGTCTTATGGGATAGCCCTAGTAGAGGTGATGTGTAGGTTCATTCTTTTTCTTACATTTTACCCCATATTTGATCCCACAAATTGTATAAAGAGCACCTGCCTAAAGTTTAGCAACTAGTAATCCCTCAATAAATGTTTATTTCTTGGGCTTCCCTGGTGGCGCAGTGGTTGAGAGTCTGCCTGCCAATGCAGGGGACACGGGTTCAAGCCCTGGTCTGGGAGGATCCCACATGCCGCGGAGCAACTGGGCCTGTAAGCCACAACTACGGAGCCTGCGCTTCTGGAGCCTGTGCTCTGCAACAAGAGAGGCTGTGATAGTGAGAGGCCCGCGCACCGCGATGAGGAGTGGACCCTGCTCACCACAACTACAGAAAGCGCTCGCACAGAAACAAAGACCCAACACAGCCAAAAATAAATAAATTAATTAATTTTTTTTAAAAAAGTTTATTTCTTTACCTACACATCATTTGTAGTCAGTTGTGTTCTTTCACTTGCCAAAGCAGATTGAGACCAGGTTTGAATTCCCTTCAGTTCTGGATGTTATATTATTAAGAAGATGTTGTTCTCTAGATGGTAAACCTAGATGGTAAATCTAGGAAGTAATGACTAAATGACTGGATTAAATAGAGATGTTAGCTCCTAAGTGGTCTAATTGTTTGCATAATTCCTTTTACTTTAAAACTTTCCTTTGGAACATAGGAGCACCTCAATACATAAGGCAAATGCTAACAGCCATAAAAGGGGAAATCGACAGTAACACAATCATAGTAGGGGACTTTAACACCCCACTTTCACCAATGGACAGGTCATCCAAAATGAAAATAAATAAGGAAACACAAGCTTTAAATGATACATTAAACAAGATGGACTTAACTGATATTTAGAGGACATTCCATCCAAAAAAAAACAGAATACACTTTCTTCTCAAGTGCTCATGGAACATTCTCCAGGATAGATCATATCTTGGATCACAAATCAAGCCTTGGTAAATTTAAGGAAATTGAAATCGTATCAAGTATCTTTTCCGACCACAATGCTGTGAGACTAGATATCAATTACAGGAAAAAATCTGTAAAAAAATACAAACACATGGAGGCTAAAGAATACACTACTAAATAATCAAGACATCACTGAAGAAATCAAACAGGAAATCAAAAACTACCTAAAAACAAATGACAGTGAAAACACGATGACTTGAAATGTATGGGATGCAGCAAAAGCAGTTTTAAGAGGAAAGTTTATAGCAGTACAACACTACCTCAAGAAACAAGAAACATCTCAAATAAACAACCTAACCTTACACCTAAAACAATTAGAGAAAGAAGAACAAAAAGACCCCAAAGCTAGCAGAAGGAAAGAAATCATAAAGATCAGATCAGAAATAAATGAAAAAGAAGAAAACTATAGCAAAGATCAATAAAACTAAAAGTTGGTTCTTTGAGAAGATAAACAAAATTGATAAACCATTAGCCAGACTCATCAAGAAAAAAGGGAGAAGACTCAAATCAACAGAATTAGAAATGAAAAAGGGGAAGTAACAACTGACAGTGCAGCAATACAAAGGAGCATAAGAGATTACTACAAGCAACTATATGCCAATAAAATGGACAACCTGGAAGAAATGGTCCAATTCTTAGAAAAGTACAACCTTCCAAGACTGAACCAGGAAGAAATAGAAAATATAAACAGACCAATCACAAGCACTGAAATTGAAACTGTGATTAAAAATCTTCCAATCAACAGAAGCCCAGGACCAGATGGCTTCACAGGCGAATTCTATCAAACATTTAGAGAAGAGCTAACACCTATCCTCAAACACTTCCAAAATATAGCAGAAGGTGGAACACTCCTAAACTCATTCTACAAGGCCACCATCACCCTGATACCAAAACGAAACAAAGATGTCAAAAAGAAAGAAAACTACAAGCCAATATAATTGATGAACATAGATGCAAAAATCCTCAACAAAATACTAGCAAACAGAATCCAACAGCATATTAAAAGGATCATACACCATGATCAGGTGGGTTTATAGGAATGCAAGGATTCTTCAATATATGCAAATCAATCAATGTGATAAAATATATTAACAAATTGAAGGAGAAAAACAATATGATCATCTCAATAGATGCAGAAAAAGCTTTTGACAAAATTCAACACCCATTTATGATAAAAACCCTCCAGAAAGTAGGCATAGAGGGAACCTACCTCAACATAATAAAGGCCATATATGACAAACCCACAGCCAACATCGTTCTCAACTGTGAAAAACTGAAACCATTTCCTCTAAGATCAGGAAGAAGACAAGATTGTCCACTCTCACCACTGTTATTCAACATAGTATTGGAAGTTTTATCCACAGCAGTCAGAAAAGAAAAAGAAATAAAAGGAATCCAGATCACAAAAGAAGAAATAAAGCTGTCATTGTTTGCAGATGACATGATACTATACGTAGAGAATCCTAAAGATGCTACCAGAAAACTATTAGAGCTAATCAGTGAATTTGGTAAAGTAGTAGAATACAAATTAATGCAAGAAATCTCTTGCATTCCTATACACTAATGATGAAAAATCTGAAAGAGAAATTAAGGAAACACTCCCATTTACCATTGCAACAAAAAGAATAAATACCTGGGAATAAACCTACCTATGGTGACAAAAGACCTGTATGCAGACAACTAGAAGACACTGATGAAAGAAATTAAAGATGATACAAAGAGATGGAGAGATATACCATGTTCTTGGATTGGAAGAATCAACATTGTGAAAATGACTATACTACCCAAAGCAACCTACAGATTCACTGCAATCCCTATCAAATTACCAATGGCATTTTTCACAAAACTGGAACAAAAAATTTCACAATTTGTATGAAAACACAAAAGACCACAAATAGCCAAAGCAATCTTGAGAAAGAAAAACAGAGCTGGAGGAATCAGGCCCCCTGACTTCAGACTATACTACAAAGCTACAGTAATCAAGGCAGTATGGTACTGGCACAAAAACAGAAATATAGATCAATGAAACAGGATAGAAAGCGAGAGATAAACCCATGTATATATGGTCACCTTATCTTTGATAAAAGAGACAAGAATATACAATGGAGAACAGACAGCCTCTTCAATATGTGGTGCTGGGAAAACTGGACAGCTCCATGTAAAAGAATGAAATTAGAACACTCCCTAAAACCATACACAAAAATAAACTCAGAATGGATAAAAGACCTAAATGTAAGGCCATACACTATAAAACTCTTATAGGAAAACATAGGCAGAATACTCTATGACACAAGTCACAGCAAGATCCTTTTTGACCCACCTCCTCGAGAAATGGAAATAAAAATTAACAAATGGGATGTAATGAAACTTAAATGCTTTTGTGCAGCGAAGGAAACCATAAACAAGACGAAAAGACAACCCTCAGAATGGGAGAAAATATTTGCATCCGAAGCAACTGACAAAGGATTAATCTCCAAAATATACAAGCAACTCATGCAGCTCAATGTCAATAAAACAAACAACCGAATCCAAAAATGGCCAGAAGACCTAAATAGACATTTCTCCGAAGAAGATATACACATTGCCAAGAAATGCATGAAAAGATGCTCAACATCACTAATCATTAGAGAAATGCAAATCAAAACTACCATGAGGTATCACCTCACACCAATCAGAATGGCCATCATCAAAAAATCTACAAGTAATAAATGCTGGAGAGGGTGTGGAGAAAAGGGAACTTTCTTGCACTGTTGGTGGGAATATAAATTGATACAGCCACTATGGAGAACAGTATGGAGGTTTCTTAAAAAACTAAAAATAGAACTACCATACAACCCAGCAATCCCACTACTGGGCATATACGCTGAGAAAACCATAATTTAAAAATCCTCGTGTACCACAATGTTCATTGCATCTCTATTTACAATAGCCAGGACATGGAAGCAACCTGTGTCCATGACAGATGAATGGATAATTAAGCTGTGGCACATATATACAATGGAATATTACTCAGCCATAAAATGAAATGAAATTGAGTTATTTGTAGTGAGGTGGATGGACCTAGAATCTGTCATACAGAGTGATGTAAGTCAGAATGAGAAAAATAAATACCATATGCTAACACATATATATGGAATCTAAAAAAAAAAAAAGGTTCTGGAAAACCTAGGGGCAGGACAGGAATAAAGACTCAGACATAGATAGTGGACTTTAGGACACGGAGAGGGGGAAGGGTAAGCTGGGACGAAATGAGAGAGTGGTATGAACATATATGCACTACCAAATGTAAAATAGATAGCTAGTGGGATGCAACCGCATAGCACAGGGAGATCAGCTCAGTGCTTTGTGACCACCTAGAGGGGTGGGATAGGGAGGGGTGGAGGGAGACGCAAGAGGGCAGGGATATGGGGATATATGTATATGTATAGCCAATTCACTTTGTTGTAAAGCAGAAACTAACACACCATTTTAAAGCAATTATACTCCAATAAAGAAGTTTAAAAAATTTCTTTTGGCATTTTCAAGATAACTGAAATAACTAATAGTATGATAAAAGTACAGTGTCAGTTATAGGTTGCATTCTGTTAGCACATCTTCATTGATTTTGTTTCATGTCCCAAGTGGTAGATGTTAAAGATAAAATATGGGTGGAGAATAAAACATATAATTTGTACTCGAGGCACATGAAATTAGCCAGGATAGCATATCAAGATATTAAATGTGTCTTGAAACTGGAAAATATCTGTCCTGTAGAGTGGCACAGCTTGGAATGGATCTCTTCACATTTTAATTCAGTTGAGCACAATTTATAAAACATCATGCTTGGTCTAGCCCCTTGTGAGATGTAGAGATGGAAAAGCCAGAATCCCTATTCTCCAGGGGCTCACTCACAATCCAGCAGGGAGGCTGAAATATTTATAAGCATCTTGGATATTAGGCGGATTGTAGTAAATATTTTGAAGCATTTCATGTGTTGCATTATAGAAGTATAAGAAAGGGAAAATATATTTTTTGATGGGGAATCCAAGGGTTCTTTTACAACTATTAATACATCCTTGGTAATAAAAGTCAAATACTTAGAGATTCAGTTATAGACCACATTGAATATTAAAGTTTGAGAACTATTTTATACATTTTCTTTATTAAATACAATTTATCATTGCAATGAGAACCTTAAGTTTTTTACAAATTGTTTATATAAGTTCTTTTACATATATGTTATATAACATGATTTTTTTCGTCAAATATTATAAACCACTTCAAAATTTTGGTGCTTTAAAGGAATTAATTAGATAGATGTTTCTGACCCATTCTGATAACTGTAATGTTCCAATTTTCAGTAATGCAGTGGTATTTGTTCTTGATGCCAAAATGGTTTTTTCCCTACGTTTAGCTCAAATGAAGCTAATTAAACATATAAGGAGAATTTAAAACCTGCCAGAAACATTTAATATCCCTTAACTAATCTTTCCTTCTTTTCTTTCCCTCCCTTCACTGAATGGTCTGTGGTATGTTTACTTTATATCTGTGGTACCATCGTTCATTATTTAGAAGAAATAATGCAATTCAATAATAATGCACCTAACCTTTTAGTAAAGATTTATAGATCATAAAACACACTTGTATTTTGTTCTTTAGGAAATACAATATGAAATTTATGATAAGCAGTTTTCATTTTTAAAAAATTTCTATTTAGGTTTTCACATTTTTTTAATTGCTAATTAAATTATTGACATTTGTTAGTTCCTTCTTACGTGGGTTTAAATAGTTATTTTTGGAAAAAGATCTAAATAAGCAGCTTTCTTCAAAAAGGATTAAAGTGATGAACAAATTAATCTTCAGGGGAGACTTTGAAGGTCCTTCTCTATTGCAAATTATTGTTCACTAATGGAGCATCTCACCTAAGGTAGTTTAAGTAGGAGAGTTTCTGAGGAGGTTCCATTCTAATTCTAAAATAACTGTGCTCATCTCCATATACATGCCTTCCTTCTTTACACTCCCCCTTCCTCATGACCTTGACTTTAGTTTCTACTAGAAAAAGTTTGATGTAAGTCATACCCTATGTGGGAATATTTTAAAACTTCATTAGGATAAAGATTCTGAGTTAATCATCTATTTTACCCTGTAGCACCTCACAAATTGCCTTGAACATACATAATACTCAATAAAGTTATTGGATGAATAAATGGACTAAATGATTTTATTTTGAGATTTGGCTTTACTTAGACAATGGCCATAGGAGAACTGTCCTCTCTTTACCTTTCTGATCTCATTTCCTGCTCCTCTCTCTTTCACTTTTTCCCTTCTAGCCTAGCATGCTCCTGCCTTTCAGTCTTTGCATTGGCTGTTTTTCTACCTACAGTGTTCTGCCCCCAGCTATATGTATGGATAACTTCCTGAACTCCTTTAAGTATTTTCTCCACTATCATCTCAATAGAGGTATACCTTGACCATCCTAATTAAAATTACAGCCCTACTTACCCCTCCCCCATGCCCCTTACCCACCTCTCCTTTTTCCTTTTTCTTTAACACTTATTCCCTTCTAACCGATCATATAATTTACTTATCCATTAAATATTATTTAGTGTCTGTTTGTCCTGTTAGAATATAAGCTCCAAGAAGGCTGGTATCTTTTGTTTTGTCATTGATGTTCCCCATGTGCTTAGCACAGCCTAGCACAAAGTAGGCACTGAGTAAATATTTGGTGATTGAATCTGTAGGCGGAAGGAAATTCATTGTTTCATTTGGATTGTTATATACTGGTAGGGATTGTCTTGTCAGTAATTTATTGTATATGATACCCTGTTTTGAGAGCTTACTACACACTACACACTTTGTATATGTGTCTCATTTTATCCTCAATTAGCCCACTTTTCACTATATTTTGAATTATTTGCTTATGTTTTTTTTTAAGATTTAGTTATTATTTACTTATTTATCTTTGGCTGAGTCGGGTCTTTGGCTGCAGGATCTTTGTTGAAGCATGCGAGATCTTTCACTGCAGCACAAGGACTCTTCGTTGAGGTACGTGGCCTTCTCTCTAGTGGCGTGCAGGTTTGCTCTTCTCTAGTTGTGACGCATGGGGTCCAGAGCACGTGAGCTCTGTAGTTGTGACGCTCAGGCTCCAAAACACGTGGGCTCTGTAGTTTGCAGCAGGCAGGCTCTGTAGTTGAGGTGCGTGGGCTCAGTAGCTGTGGCTCGTGGGCTTCGTTGCCACGTGGCGTGTGGGATCTTAGTTCCCTGATCAGGGATCGAACCCCTGTCCCCTGCATTGGAACATGGATTCTTTACCACTAGACCACCAGGGAAGTCCCTGCTTATGTTCTTGTGTCTTGTACTTAATTAGGTATTCAGCCTGTCTTATTCTTCTTTGTATCCACAGTGTCTGGCTCATGATGGGTACCCGAATAGTAGTTAAATGAAGGAGGAATGATAAATCTTATGACAAACTGACATTCTTATAGAGAAACCCATAAAATGGAACCTAGTGACCCTAGTGACCAGATTAGAGAAAATAAGTATTTCTTTTAAGACTATGAAAAACTGAAAATATTTTAAAATCTTGAAAGAATGTATTTTAAAATATTTTATAATGTACTTAAATAACAAGAAATGTGTCATATATATGTGGTATTACATCTTGTTAATAGTTTGGATAGCAATAGCAGCCATTGGGCTAAAAGTATGCAGCAAATGGTTGCCTGTTGACCTGAAATATTACAAAAATTTTGAAAAATTAGTAATAAAAAATGCTATATTTAAAGGTCTAAGAATAGTTCCTCTTTCTGTTGAGTAGTCTTCTGGTTTACTGCCTTGTGTAGTTCAGGGCACACTCATGAGACCAGAGTAATCCTATAATAGAGCCACTGAAATGACCCTATTAGTCCAATTAGTTATGCCAGGCTCTGTTCGCACCACACATGCTGAGGAATTTTTGTCCTTGCTTGGCTTCACCCCCAGATTCACCTTGCCCTACATAAGGAGGATGGTCTGTCTGTCTTTCGTTCAGCAGTTGCCCAAGATACTGCTTTCTCCAGAGCTGAAGCTTCTGTGGCAAGGGGCATCTCCCCTCTCACTGGTCAGAGGTGAGAGGTAGGAACTGGATATTCTGGACTGATCTCTGCAGGCCCTTACTTCCAGGGGGAAAAAATAAAGCAGTTACACTAAAATATCCTAAATTAATATGCTAATATAATTCTCAAAATTAGGCCAGAAAGATTACCCATTTACCTTATAATGGTCATTTTTAGACATGTGAAATGAACTACTTTTTTCATGTCAGTTGAACACTTAAAAGTGGAACACTGTAGAGAGGTATCTAATATTATTGGACATTTTACAGGACTCTATTCAAATTCTAAAGCATTCTTCACAAGGTACTTGTCCTGTATCTGTTAATACCTAACTTTAATGTTCCCTCCTTTGTAAAACTCTTCCTGGCCCTCCCACCCCTCCCCTCTCTCCCCCTGTCCCGTGCCAGTGCAGAAACAAACGTGCATACTAACACAAGCCAAGGTAATCACAGCCTCCTTTCTCCCACCTGGTAAATTGTATTTAGTGCAATCTTCAGCACTTTTCCAAATTAAGGAAATAATTGAGGTTACATGTTTACTGTCCAACGTAGACATCTAATTATTTACTAGAAAGGCTTATATTTAGTTTATTTCTTCATAAAATCTCTTTAGCAAGGTTGTCTGTGATAGAATTATCACTCACTTTACACTAGAATCTCTGGATCATTTTTGTGCTGAAGGGAGTAAGTTGAGATTGTGATGCGTTTCCCAGACCATCCAGGTCAAGGTGCTTAAGACTTACCAGGAAATTCATTGTTGACGCTGCTGTGCTGAGAGAGTCGAGACTGTTACCATTTCAGTCATGAGACTAACTGTTGCCACGGAAACCTGGTGTAACTTGTGTACTTGTTAACAAGGACACTGCAGACAGTAGCTCAAACACTTGACACATTTGAATGAATTTCTGTTTGTAAATATGCTCTGGCAAAAATACCATTGAATATTTTATTATGTGACAAATTTTTAAATGAGAGAAGCTATAGATCATAACATTTAATTTTAAGGTTAAGAATATTGACTAAGATGTGTTTAGTTAGCTTGTCTTTCAAATGTTCTGATATGCATTAGTTCCAAGTTCTGTCACCTCTAAATAGAATGTATGGGATCAAAAGAGTGTGTCTCTTTCTAAATGAGAAGAATTTTATAACTATATTATAAATCTGGTGATTTGAGTACTATCTATAATTTTGTTTTGTGTTGCCTTATGTGCATTAGTAGATTAAATAGGCTTAAATGTGGCTGGTTTTGTTTGGGAATATGGGAATAGAGTCAGAAGAGGCTGAGATCCAGTATGTGACTAAATATAGCATCAGCACTAAACAGTAGCCTCTGAGCAGATTGGTGTAACTTGTATTTCATTGCCAAAAACAATCTACATCAAACTCAAGCAACTATCCTTGATAAGTTTATGGTTCAATTGTTAGCATGCTAATCAAGTGATTTTCCAGAGAAGTTAAAAAAAAAAAAAAGGATCTCAGCCAATAAGTTCTTACACAGTTCATCAAATATTTGTTGAACAGCACTATGCTCGGCACTTGGGATATGAAGATCAATAAGAAATGACCCTTCCTGTAGGAACTCAATAATAACTGTGTGGACACAATGATAGAGGAGTGTGCTAGATTCCAGATAGTACTTGGGTTGGAGACACAGGTGGGACATAATCGAGTTAGAGGGTGACAGTGGAAGATCCAGGGACAGTTTCCTGGATGAGGTGATACCGGAAATGTGTCTTAAGTTATCAGAACTAAAGGAGGACAGTAGAAGTTGAGGGAAGGAAGTAGAGAGAAAAGGGAGAAGGGTGTTCACAACAGAAGAAATTATGTAAACAAAGGCACAGAAGCAAGAAAGAGTATGTGTGTTTGAGTGCAGGGGAAAGTGGTTAGGCTAGGAAGTTTAACACTAGAAATAAAATTATTAATTTATAAAAAGTAATCCCTAAAGCATATGTTGATTTTCAAAGCAGATACAGTAATTTTTGTTTAGTTGCTTATTGTATATCTTGAACCGGAACTGAAGCTCAGCTGTTTATGGTGTTCAGTTTAACATAATATTACAAAATTCTTATCTAATTGGGTTGACAACATGTGACTAAGAAAATAAAAGTGAATATTTAGCATAGTGTCTGGTATCTGTCAGGCACTGCACTAGTATTCACTTATATTTCCATCTAGTCTTTTTATGGTTTTATTAACATTTGACTACTTTAAATGTATTCTGAAATATACAGCAAATATGTGAGGTTTAAAAATAATAAAATGGGCACCAGAGTATCTACCCAACTTACGAAAGAATCTTAACAGTACCTTAGAAAACTCTCCTGTGGCTCCTCCAGTCACATCCTTGTCTCCTCACTTCAGAAGTATGACTTTTGTGTTAATGTTCCTGTTCTTTTCATCCTAATTTACTAACTATATTTGCTTTCCTAAATAATATATTTATTGTTTGTTTGTTTTTTTTCTTTCATTTATATCACATTTATTTGCTTTCTGGAGTTTGCTTTTTTTGCACATCAATAATTCATTCTTACTTCTGTATGGTATTTATTTACTTATCTGCTTTACTATCAATGGACATTGCTGGTGTGTTTTCTAGTTCTTGCTATTTTGAGCTTCTAATGAACATTCTGATATTGTTCCCGGTGCTCATATGTAAAAATATCTCTAGACTCTGTATTTAAGAGTAGAATTACTGGGTTAACTTCGCTGGGTTAACAAATTATTTCTGGAGGTAGTTGTATGAATTATCCTGATCAGCCATACATCCATTCTTCCTGCTTCACGTCATTCTCAGATGTTTGTGTTATCTGACTTTTAAATTTTTGCTAATCTGAAGACTATTATATGGTATCCTGTTGTGGTTTTAATTTGCATTACCTTTATTACTAATGAGGTTGTATATATTTTCAATTTTAATTGGCCATCTCAGTTTCTTCATTTGTGAATAGCCTGTTATGTCCATTTTGTTATTGTTTCTTTATCTTTTCTTATTGATTTGTAGATGTTATTTACATATTACAAACCACTGCTCCACTCTTTGGTTTGTCTTTTCACTTGTTTGCTGTCTCTTGAGAACATTCTTAATTTAAATATACTAAAATTTATCAGCTTTTTTTTTTTTTTCTGTATCGTTTACCCTTTAACGTCTTGCTTAGAAAGTCCTTACCTACTCTGAGGTCACAAATATATTCCCCTATGTTTTCTTTCATGTGCTTTAGAATTTTTCCTTTTACATTTAAGTTCATTTTCTATCAGGAATTGATTTTTATGTTTGGATTAAGGTGAATCCAGTTTCATTTTTTTCATTTTTATCCATTTTCATTTTTTCCATTTTGATAATTATCCTGACCTTCTTTATTCAAAAGATGAAACTTTTCTCTAGTGATATTTAGGTGTTTTGTCCAGTAGAAATTTGTATTGTGTTTCTTATATTGTTCCTGGTATTCATATGTAAAAAATATCTCTAGATTCTATACTTAAGAGTAGAATTACTGGGTTAACTTCACTGGGTTAACAAATTACTTCTGAAAGTAGTTGTATGAATTATCCTGATCAGCCATACATCCATTCCTCTTGCTTCACATTCATCATATGTTTACTGTGTGAATATATCTCATGTAAATCTTTCCAAATAGTTTATCAGTTGTCTGAACTTTATTTTTAAAATAATCCACCTTTTCTTACTGATTTGAAGTGTCACCTTTAACATAGATTGAATTCTTACATTATTGCCTTTGTTTCTGGGTATTGTTCTATTCCCTTCAAAGGTGGGGCTATACTTGCCACTGCCATTCTAATGTAATTTTTGAGATTTCATTGTACATTTAATATCTGGCTGTGCCTCAACATAGTAATAGTCCTCACTTTATTCTTCTGTCCTCACCCTACCCCACTCACCAGTTTAAGGTTAGGAATTTAGCTCTTTTCTACTGCCACCACCACAGTCAATCTCATCTCCTCTTCCACTCCCTTCCCCCCATCTCTATTTTTATTAAAATAATTTGGGTTACAGAGATGATAATTTTTACATTATAGAGTTCCTTTTTCAAGAACAATTATTTGCAAGCAGGCAAATAGTTATGATCTTTTAGCTTTATAATATATCTGTTTGTTGCATCTCTCACCATCAATCTTTTTATGCTATCATTTCCCAGTGCATATATGCTTAATTTTACTTCCTAGGCAATTGAACTAGACAATGGATTTTAGAAGCAGTTAAGTTGTCAGGATGACCAGTGGGCAGGATATGCTGACTGATTAGGTGAGGGTTAAAGAAGAGAAAGAAATATAAGAGGTCTCCTAGGACCTGTCTACTCCATTGGGTTGTAATGAGAATCAAGAAGTGAAGTAGTTAAAGTCACTTTAAAGATTTATAGGAGGACCTTGAAGATGGCAGAGGAGTAAGATGTGGAGATCACCTTCCTCCCCACAAATACATCAAAAATACATCTCATTGTGGAACAACTCCTACAGAGCACCTACTGAATGCTGGCAGAAGACCTCAGACTTCCCAAGAGGGTCTTGGTGCTCCAGCCGTTGTCAGGCCTGAGTCTCTGAGGTGGGAGAGCCGAGTTCAGGACATTGGACCAAAAGAGTCCTCCGGGTCCCTCGTAATATCAATCAGCAAGAGCTCTCTCAGAGATCTCTATCTCAGTGCTAAGACCCAGCTCCTCAATGAGCAGCAAGCTCCAGTGCTGGACACCCCATGCTAAACAACTATTAAGACAGGAACACAACCCCAGCCATTAGCAGAGAGGCTGCCTAAAATCAGAATAAGTCCACAGACACCCCAAAACTCACCACCAGACGCGGTCCTGCCCACCAGAAAGACAAGATCTAACCTCATCCACCAGAATACAGGCACCAGTCTGCTCCATCAGGAGGCCTGCACAACCCACTGAACCAACCTTACCCACTGGGGGCAGACACCAAAAACAACGGGAACTACACACCTGCAGCCGGCGAAAAGGAGACCCCAAGCACAGTAAGTTAAGCAAAATGAGAAGAGAGAAAAACACACAGCAGATGAAGCTCATCCGTATAAGAGATTCCACTGGTTTTCAATAAATGGAAAGGAATACTTAGTTACAGTTTTATCAGTCAGTTGTATTTTGTCTGTAACACTCTCTGAAATAGAAAAGTACTTAATGAGGTTATCTAACAATATGAATGAATTCTACTTTGCCCTTAGTGTTAATCTTTCTGTGCTACAGAATGTACTGTTGGAGGGATAACGAAGCCCCCTTAATATCTAACCACAAACACAATGAATAAAAAATGCACTAATTTAATTTAGAAAATGTATTGTAAACATTGGAGATTAAAAGTATTTAAATGGAAATTTTCTTACCACTGTGCAGTTGCCTTCACAACACATATCCCGAGGGAACATTTTACCCAGTTAATTAGTTAAATTAGTTTATAGTTCTAAAAAAAAAAAAAATAACTCACATTGACTCCAAATTTAAATATATATGGTATTAATCTTGCCCATTCAGCTATGTAGCACACTTGGAAATAATCATAATTTGACATTATTCTAAAAAGAGCCTAAATTTTAATTTCTAGATCATGGTTGTCACAAGATTGATGGTGAGTCCCAGAAAGATAACAACAGAGACAAAGCATTTAAGTTCCTTTAATGTAGATAAAGACTATAAAAACATAACTGCTCACAGTAAATTCCATAGAGCAGAGGACTCAGTCATATACTCTAAGCAGGAAGAGTGACCTTCCTTGGTCCTCAAGTGTCCACAGGCCCTCATCACAGTAAGGATCCCATCAGATTTGAGAGTTACTCCTCACCTCACACATGCTCACCTACCTGCCCACATCTTTCTCGATATACATATTATGACCCCTCCCAACTGTCCTGAAAACTCTGGTGATAAGTCCTCCTGCTTTTCAGTTACAGATCAGATAAACAACTCCGGCATTTTCAGTGTGTACTGTGAACTAGAAGAATGGAAGGTCAGTTTTTCAGGCATACCCCCTTTCAAGCCCAAGGTCTATTTTTTACAGGTGGAAAGAATTGGTTGTTGTTAGATTTATACACATACACATGTGTAGTAGTAAGTGATTTTATAAAGTTATTGTGGTTTAAACAGCACATGTGTGTATGTGTATGCGTGTGTATACATATATAAAAAGTACCATTGGGTTAACTCAAGGTTATGGAATCTGAAGTCAGAGAAACTCCACTAGCTGTGTTATGTTGAACAAGTGACTTAAAACTCTCTGAGTATCAGTATCTGTGGAAAGGAGATAATAGTAGCTACTGCCAAGAGTATCATGATGATTAAATGAATTAGAGTATATTAAGCATTTAATACAGTATCTATTTCAGAGTAAGCACTTGAAAACTGTTAGTTATTTTTAATCACTGTTTTTGTGGATTCAGGATTTCTTGAAAATGTCATCCCTTTTCATTTTCCTTGTCCGTTTGAGCTGGCTGAGTTTTAACCTACTATCTTTTTCATCTTCTATGAAGTTTTCTTAAATTTTAAAATAGCAAAAGAATATAGCAGATTTATGGCAGTAGGAAAAAAATCAAATATAAAATTATCTTAACCTTTGGGACAAAAATTTGCACACGTTATTCACTGTTCAAAATACTATCTGACTTATCACTGGATTTACCAAAGTATTAAAATTGTCAATTAGAAAAGATTTTTTTTCTGTTCTATTCAAATATAGATTTACAAAGAATATTATTTGATAAAGAGTTACTATTAGTAACTGATTTTATAAAGTTATGAAGGTTTAAACAGCACATTTATTAGGTAGAAGACACATATATCATATATTTTATAATATTGTTACTGAAATTTGCCTTTAAAAATTAACATTTCCTTATAGCATTCTATTTCTAGATATTTTCCTTTGGTACACTATGACAGTGATCCCATAATCTCATGTTTATGAACTCAACAGAAAATTCTTGTTACACTCTGTATTTTTGTGTTAAGAATAATTTTGTTTTAAATTTGATTTCCAAGTTATACATTCCTTTGTTTCAGAACCTCCACTCTCCTAAGTATCTCTGGAAATGTTTTTTTCAGTTATTTGTTGGTGTCTCATTCCAAGACCCCCAAGGTTTAGCCTGTGCTTTTTGAGTTAAGACATGCTCCCAATCTTCCAGTTAGGTCAACCAGAAAAATTAAGATATGATAGAAGGTCAGTGGAAGAAATTCATATCAAAACAACTACTCACCATGTCATTATGACAGCCTGCTGTAACAAATGTGCTTCTGTTTTAACTTATGACAATTGCTAAAAGTAATTTAATCTGACAGAGGCAGGCTGTTGAAAGGCTCCTGGAGATGTCATAAAAGCGACCTTTCTGCCCATGTGCTGCCAAAAGCCATTTTAACAAGGAGCTAAGGAAACAGTGCAACTTCTTTTGTACTTTGTTAATTAGTTATTGATTTGAAACAATGCACTTCCAAATACTGTTAGAGGAGTTAGATGCCAGCAAGGTCACCATGTGACAGTCTAGTCCTGATGATCTTTATAGCATATGAAGATTCTTTGAAACCTTCTGTTCTGCTATCCTAAAATGGAGATTGTCTGGTTTGCTAAACGACTACAGTTTTATTTTATCATTCATCTTTTTAATTTAAAATATTTTATATAATAATAATCTGATACTTAGTCATATTTTAATTACATGATGTAGTCCAATTTTCAGAATCCTCACTTGTGGATTTAGTCTCAAGTAATTACGTATTCTCCAGAGGAAGTGTTTGTGGTTTGATTAGTGATGCCAAAGGGAACAAGGAAATAATATTTTAGTCTAAAAAAAGGAAGCAAGGTAGAGGTTCTAGAATTCCTTTATTGAATGTACTAGTTGATCTCTTTTTAAAAATTTGGATATATAATTTTAGTTTTGGTGATTTCATCATGTTGCTAATAGAAGTTAAATAAATTTCCTCTAATTCTTTTAGAAGAGTCTTCAGATTTCCTTTCTTAATAAAGTACTTAAGTGTGAGTTAAACCTTCAGGCCCTTGTACACGTTAACTTGCAAGACACTGTGGAGGACAGAAAGATCAGAGGGAGAGCTGGTGTAGCACATGAGTTAACAGTAGGGATTTTCAATTCAGACTTCCTGTGCCCTAATCCTGAATTGCACTAATTAGCTGTTTTAACTTGAACAAGCTACTCAACTTCTCTGTGCCTCATTCATGCAATAGGAATCATAATAGTACCTACCTCATAGTGTGATTGTGAGGATTGAATGAGTTAATACATGTAAACTACTTGATCAGAAACTGGTAAGAGGTAACCACCCAATAAATGTTAGCTGCTATCATTGCTATAATAATTAATAATAATAAAATAAATATTAGTTTTCTTATTTTTTCTCATATTTTTCTTATTAATTAGAATATCTTTGCTGTACATAGGAGATAATAAAAATAGCATGGTAAAATCGTTCTCTGTGTTTTGTGATGGACAATAAAGGAAACATTTGGTGTGACCTTGTTCTAAAATACCAATTTTCTCTTTTACTGTTAAAATGTGTAAAAATTTTCAGTTTGTTTTTATGGTGAAAAATCTAGGCTGTGGTAGAGGAAATCTTTTTCTTAGGATAGAAACATTCTAAAATGCCTGCTTTTTATTAAAACTTTTACACTAATTAGGGCAAGTTGAAAAGTTTTTTTCAAGTTAAATTATTTCAGTAAATAGACAAAACTTCGTGAAAAAGCATATTATGCTAAGCACTGATTTTATTTTAGTAACATCTCCATTAACAAGGAATGCATGTCAAAGTACTGATATTTACAACTATAAACTGGTGAAATTGATAAAAATTTGAAGGGGCTCTAGTAGCTATTGTTGGCTGGATGAAAAGGAAAGATTGCTCTCACCCGGTATGATGTGAATGTGAGAGAGCATATACCTTTCAAACCAGCGGTCCTTTTCCTGGGAATCTGTCTCATTGGAATAAAGCCATTGCTAATTCAAATCTACATTAACATTTTTAAAAAATCAATTGATAACCAAAATTTAATATCTAGATTTAAAATCATAAGATAGACTAGACTTCTAATAAATGAATTCTAGAACTGCTACCTTGTCTTCACCTTTGGAAGCTAAAATTGGACTTAAATTCAAAATTTTCACAAATTTAGAATATCCAAATTTGTTTGAATGAATTAGGTTTGATTATAGCATGTAGAGAAGCTATACTATATAATAAGTTTGAATTAATATTAAAATGTTTATTATTATATTTTCAAGGTGTTTTAAGAAGTTGGTTTATGACAAAGTAAATAATTATTTCAAGTATGTAAGTAACTTAATTACATCTTAGTTATATCATGACTGAATTCAAACATCTATTATAATGCTGTTTGCCATGCTTCACATTTTGTATCTGTTCAACCTCCCTATAATATACTTTTCGTTCCCAAGTTTTTGTTCTATTTGATTAAAAGAAGGTATAATTTTAGAGGTCTCACAGCTTAACCTCCTGTGTACAAATGAGGAATATGAGCATCCAAGATGATAAGTGAACTACCCGAAGTCATAAAGCTGGTTAAATGGCATTCTCTGGACGAGAATCGGTCTTTGTGGGGTGGGGTAGGGGTTGAGAGAGAAAATATGTTGTCGCTGGCAGATGTATGTAATCCTTCCATAGTTTTAAAATAAATCAAATATTTGGGAACAGTTCCTCTTTCACAGTATAATCACAGACAAATCATCTGGTTAACATGTGTCTTACAAAGCAGGGATATCAAATCATAAGCTTTTACATTTGATCCATTGATGCCTAACAATAATTGTCCTGCCTATACAAACGCCTCAGCTTCCTAAGGCCCCCAGGAAATACCAGCTTCCATGAGGATTACTTCCCTTTCTCCATTCCCTACATTTCTATAAAATGTTCTGTGTAATGCCTTACCTTCTTAGATAGAGCGCACTGAAAATAATTTATCTTTTCTTGATGACCCAGGTTTGACATATGAGTTTTTGCTATATTATAATTATTGCTTTAGATTCAGATATAGATACTATGAGACATACTTAGCTTCTGACTATATACCATTTTGTCCAGAGAATGTTCTAGACTGAACTGTCTGGAATGCTTGGCATGTCTTCAGTGTGCTCTCATAATGCTAATAACCTTTAGGTTTATATAACAGTCTAACCTCACCCCTTCCCCAACACACACACATACACACACACACACACACACACACACACACACACACACGGTGTTTCTTTTTACTTCTCACTCTACTGAAGCACAGTCAGCTCTTCATATCCATAGGTTCCACATTCGTGGATTCAACCATTTTATATACATGACTAATATAAAACTAAGTCATTTTATATATAAGACTTGAGCAGAGCAGCCTTGGATTTTGTTATCTGCGGGGAGTCCTGGAACCAATCCCCCACGGATCCCAAAGGATGACTGTATTCATTAAATGGCAGTAGCTGGATCAGCCTTGGTGAGCGAGATGCATGCATGCTTGAGGGCCTACACATCACATCCATCCTTGCCACACTGACTTCTCCATTCACGTGCCGATTGTGCTAGCACTAAGGTAGCCAATAGCAGACTCTGGCAGACATAAACTGTCTGAGTCTTTCTGTCTTCTTGGTTGTTTTATTGCCTCTTCTGAGATGGACACTGTCTGGTGAGTGATAACATGTGATACAAGGATCTTCACTTAGTATACATCATTACTTTCTTCAAGGTTCTAAGAGTGATCGTAGCAAGGAATTATCACCATCTCCCAGGGTCCTTGCTAGGATGTTGTGGTAGGCAGGATAATGGCCTCCAAAGATGTCCATATCCTAATCCCTGAAACCTGTGAGTATGTTATTTCACATGGCAAAGGAATTTTGCAGATGTGATTAAAATTAAGGACCTTAAAATAGGGAGATTATCCTGGATTATCTGGGTGAGCCCACTGTAATCTCAAGAGTTCTTAAAAGTGGAAGACAGAGGCAGAAGTGGGAGAGAGGGAGATGTGACTCTGGAAAAATGACCAGAAAGATACAAGGCTTCTTGCTTTGAGATGGAGGAAGGGGGCAGCAAGACAAGGGGGCAGACTCTAGAAGTTGGAAAAGGCAAGGAAATGGATTTTTCCCTTAGGGCCTCCAGAAAGAACTCCTTGATTTTAGCCCATTGAGACCTATGTCAGACTTTTAATACACAGGACTATTAGATAATAAATTAGTGCTTTTTAAAGCCACTAATTCTGTGGTAATGTGTAACTGCAGCAATAGAAAATTTAGGCAGGTATTAAATCCTGTATCCTGAGTGGGTACTTATATATCAATCAACTTTCCTTTATCCAACTTCATTTTCTGCCTGCCTTGATCCAGCACCTTCAGAATTTAGTCCCCTTGTACTCTGTACTCCTGTTGCTCCTTCCTGTCAGTACTGACTAAGCAACTCCTTCCTGTTACACTTTCTCCCTTAAGAAGTCCAGCACTTCCCTGGCTAGGTTATATTGTGACTTAATCCTAATTGTTGAGCTGGAGTCTGCAGTGGACATGAAAGTGAGGTGGAGGAAGCCATGTTGTCTGGCAAAGGCAGCAGCTTCTGTACCATCTCCAAGCATGGGGAGAGCACTAGCTTTTAACTGGAAGGCATGGGCTACTTCTGCAGGCCCTGAAGGTTCAGGGTAATCTGGGGATTGAGGTGACCCAGTTGTACCCATCCCATGTTTTAGGTTCCACTCCTGAATCAGGGTACTAACCCCACATTGAGACCTGCCAGGGGAGAATCCAGCTTTCCCTGGAGCTCTGCTTCTCTCATAAAAGTACTGGGCCTGGTCCTTAGGTTCTTTGGCCCTCCTGCTGCAGGAGAAGAGAGCCTCTTTATATGCTGCTAAGGAAGCTCTCTGGCTTTCACACTTAGTCTTATGCTGATTAATCACTCTATTGCCTTTGGAAATAGCCATCCAATTCCATAGTCCTTCTAATGATGTACTTTTCGGTGTCAATACATGTACCTGCGTGTACATTCCTTTCTACCAGTATATACTTCCAGTTCATCACTGGTGAAAGTTTTTAGCAGTTGCACTGTTACTATGTAACAGGGTTTATCAGTGCTCCACCTACTACTGGCATTTTCAGCCAGCTGGTGGATAGGTCATCCAGCTCCAAAATTTCTATTCAATACTTTAGAGTCAGCTTTTTCAGACCACTCACTGGAGCCAGCTGTCACAGGTCAGTTTCCCTGGGAAGCAGACTCTGATGCAGAGATTAGCATATAGAAGATTTACTGGGGATTATTCTCAGGATAAAAACCTATAAAGAAGTGAAGGCATCACTACTGACCCTCACAGGGTGCAAAGATAGTCCTATAGAGTTCTCCAAAATTCGGGCAAGGAGCCAGGAACTTATTCTCTAGCACTAACCAGTCTTTGGAAGCAGTTACTCCCCAAGAAGGAAGCATAATCTTGGGCATGGTAGTTCTCTTTCCCTGAAATCAGTGACAGGAAAGAGAGATTTGGGGAATCCTTGGCTGCAAGAGCTGTCAGCCATCAACACTCACAGCAAATGGGAAAATGAGTGCTTCAGTCTTACTGAGGTGCGGGCTTGGGGCACTGAATGGTATATCACAGTCAAACTACAACTATTACTATATGTATTCCTAAATAATATGTTGTTCACTTCGAATTGTTGAGCAGCAAACACAGGCCTAATTGTGTAAGGAAAGGAAAATATTGCTAGTATTAGATGAAAGCTCCTAGTAGCAGATAAGCTGAACACATACTTTGGATCACGCTCTGACTTCAGCTTCCCTAAACATTTACAGCAGGCCCCTTATAGGAAACTCAGGAGACAATATAGTCTTTAAAAACATGGCTTTCAACAGTTGGAGCATTTGGCAGAGGAAATAAGCAGAAATATGGTTAAAGGGAGAGTGCTCTCTATATTTCCTTTTTTTTTTGATATGGACCATTTTTCAAGTCTTTACTGAGTTTGTTACAGTATTGCTTCCATTTTATGTTTTGGGTTTTTGGCCCGAGGCATATGGGATCTTAGCTCCCCAAGCAGGGATTGAACCTGCACCCCCTACATTGGAAGGTGAAGTCTTAACCACTGGACCACAAGGGAAGTCCCTGTATTTCCTGTTTCTAAGCTTATCCTGGTCTATAGCTAGGTCCTACAACACTTTTGTGAAGTATAATGAGTGTCCTCAGCTGAGTCAGCAACAGAGCATTAACAGGACACAGTAATCTCATTAGCAAGTGGTTAGGAAAATCCAAATCCAGGTCAGGCTCATTGGGTCATTATGTCGTAAGATGATGATGCATTTGTAGTGGGGGTCATGGTGATGACAGCCCTCAGCATATTTGTGTCTTGAGTCACATTGCTACCACCTAGTCTGGTTGCCCACTGCATCTGGTGTCCAGCTATCATCCTGACGTCTTCCTTCACCATTTTTCTGAAGATTCCTTTTTTTACTTTCTTGTGTTATTTCTTCTGTTTCCTGTAGTTCATGCCTTTGTCTTTCTTGGTTTATTTCTTACTTTGAAGGAGCACATCTTCCAGTTGTTTCTTTAGAAGAGAGTAATGAGATATACTTTTTTGTTGTTTTTGTGTCTTTATGTCTGAAAATATCTTTATCTTACACTTATGTTTGATGATATTTTAGCTGGGTATAGAATTATAAGTTGGGTGTTATTTTCCTGTTGAATTTTGAAGACTTTCTTTTATCATCTTGATCCTTCTGTTGCTATTAAAAAGTCCAGAATTGTTCTGAATCCTAATCTTTCATTTTTCTATCTTGAAACTTACAAAATATTCTTATCCTGGGTTCTAAATTTCACAATGATAGACCTTTATTTAGATCTGTCCAGCCATTATATTGGGTACTTTGTCAGCTTTTTCAGTCCAACAGCTAATGTTCTGGGAAATTTTCTTAAACATTTTGTTGTTCATTTCCTCCTTTCTATTTTTTTGGATAATGAATCTCTTGAACTTATTGTTTGATTTATTACTTTTCTATTTTTAATATCTTTTATTGCTTCTAGAAGATTTCTTTAACTTAACCATCTGACTCCTCTATCAGATTTTTCATTTCTGCTATTTTGCATTCAATTTTCTAGAGCTCTTTTTATTTTTTGAATATTCCTTTTAATAGTATCCTGTTCTTGTTTTATGAGTGTACTGTTTTCTCTGATCTCTCTGATAATAATAATGGCAGTGTTTCTGAAATTTTCCTCTTTCTGCGGAGTCTCAGTTTCTTCCAAGTTGCCTTTTTCTATTTATTCTGGTCTCTCCATTTTGTATTATAGGCTGTCTTCATGTGTCTAATAATGTTTGGCAGTCTGTTCATGTTTATCAGTGGGAATTAAAAAGCTAATTGGAACCTCTGAGTGTATAGGTGAGACATGTGATGTTTGAGCTTCACTATTAGTAATCTGAGTAGTCTGTTGGGAATTTTCCTCCATGCCCACCCCCATCCATCTGTCTCTGTTTTTTGTGGGTTTTTTGGTATTGGAATTTTTTTCCAGCTTTATTGAAATATAACTGAGATATAACATTGTACAAGTTTAAGGTATACAAGGTAGTGATTTTATATATGTATGTATTACAAAATGATTACCACAATAAGTTAGTTAACACATCTTAGGTTAGTTAACATGTCTATCACATCGCATAGTTACACTTTTTTTGTGTAGTGAAAACTTTTGAAATCTGCTCTCTTAGCAACTTTCAAATATACAATACAGTATTGTTAACTATAGTCACCATGCTGTTTCATTGCATCTTCAGAACTTATTTATCTTATAACTGGAAGTTTATACCTTTTGACTACCTTCACCCATTTTCCCACCCCCCTTGCTCCTCACCCTGGCAACCACCAATCTGTTCTCTGTTTCAGAGTTTGATTTTTTTTTTAGATCCCACATATAAGTGAGATCATACAGTATTTGTCTTTCTCTGTCCATCTGTATCTTTAGAACTTTTATTTAACCTGGTTTGATTTTCCAAAGAAGATTCCTCTAGTCTTCTGCCTAGAGACTGAAGGTCTGACTACTTACAATCTGAAAGTTTAGAAGGGATGAAGGCTGGGGGAGGAGAGGGAAGGTAGGTCACTACATTCCATATCAATTTGCATATGGTACTGATATCCCCATTTCAAAATCTCTCCTGTCAGAATGTGGAAAGACATTTACTGAGCTGCATGGAATGGAAGAGGGGGAAAAGAACTGATGTCAAACAGTCTTATTTTAGCACATACATCCACTCTCCTTCAATCCTGGGGGTACCTAGAATACTATCTCTGTGCTTTGGAGGATTTTGCAGTATAAATGGAATTGGTTTTTAGCTTTCCCCATCGCCAGCTTGGGATTTGACTTTCTCACATCTGCTAAATCAGTTACCATTCTTATATCTGCTCATCTTCCAAATGTCGTGGTGTTTTCTCCTCCCTTGTCCTTCTAGGCCTTGTGGATTTATGTCTTTGAAAAAAAAATCTTTTACTGTAGTGTTTATAGGGTATGGGGAGATAATGCTGTCTTAAAAATATGGATGTTTAATCTGCCACTGTAAGCTGGAACTGAGATTGCAAGTATTTACAGCAAGGGTCAACAAACTTTTTCTGACGCTGCCAACCACTGATTCTAACACTATAGTTTTGGCTTTTCTAGAACTTCCTATAAAATGAATCATACAATATGTAGTCTTCTGTGTCTAGCTTCTCTCACTTAGCTTTATTCTTTGTTATGGATGACTGAATGGCAGAAAATTAATAATAGATCTCAAGCTAGGTTCAGTTTAATTCTCATAAGGTGGCAGAGGTGATTCAAGGAAAAGGAGGACACATTTAACTTCAGAAAACCAACAGCTTCATTTCACAAAGAAAGTTTTTTGTCATGTGAACCTGGCCCACGGTGCATGATGACTTCATAAGCAACACTTGTCCCGTTTTTCTTAAAGGCCCTTCGCCATTTGGTTCATTGCTATATAGAGCAACGACCTTGATTATGCCTACATAGAGCAAAGGATATTAAGGTGTTTTAACACGGCAGTATAAAGTGATTAAGATTACTGATATGGAGTTGGACTACCTAGGTTTGAATTCTGGCTCTGCCCTATACTAGCAATTTTCTTGAGTAAGTTCCTTAATCATTTTTTTTGCCTGTTTATCTGATTATGAGGGTAAAAATAGTACTTCATAGGATTGTCAGAATTAAATGAGTTAATACCTGTGAAGTATTTAGATCCTTGCCTGCCTCCATATGTGCTATAAAAGCATTTTTATGATTGTATTGTAGATTGCACTAAGAGAGGCAAGCCTAAATTTTATTAAAGTGAGTAGGATCATCATTGTTTACTTTGTCAGAAATGCTCTGGAGCATGGTTTTGGAATCTAAGAATCCTACCAGCTCTTATCTTCCTTTCATTCCAGGGTATACCTATTTTGTGGCAATTATGGCCCAATCACAAAGCATTTGGCACCATTTCTATAAATAATAGGTTATAATTAATTGATTATCCATTTTTTCCCCTAACTTCATTGGTTAATTGTTGTTTGAACTTTATATTCAAATGGATATAAAGACAAAATTTAACTTTAACACATATCATTTAAAAGAGTAGGTAGTATAGCGTAGAAGTTCAGATGCTAGAACCAGACAGACTAGTTTGTAATCGGGCAAGTTGTATGACCTTGAATAAAATAATTAATCGCTGTAAACTGTGATATTTAGAGTGTCTGTGTCATAAAGTCATTGTAAAGATTAAATGAGAGAAAGCATATAGCCAGTTCAAGTGGTTAGTGCCCTAGGCAAGATATGGTGATAGCTTGGGCTGAGATAGTAAGCGTGGAAATTGAGAGAAGTTTATGGATTCTAGAAATATTTTGGAGGATAAATTAAGTTTGATCAATAAGAGAGATAGAGGAAGAAGAAGATGTCAAGGATGACTTCCAGATTTTTGGCATGAACAACTGGGTTAGTGGAGGTACCACTTGACAAGACGAGAAAGGCTAAAGGAAGAACAGATAATAGGATTTGGGAAACCGATACAGAGTTTACTATTGGACATGTTAAGATTGAAAATCTGTGAAATTCAAATGTGTGATATGGTTCTGTATACCGGTCCTTTGTCAGTTATGATCATTATGAATGTCTTCTATTTATAGTTTATTAAATATAGCCATATAGACAAGTAAGGTAGCCTTGAATCTGTCTCTAAGATTGATGGCCGTCAATAATATCTTGACACATACAAGGTAGGAAAAAAATTGATAGTTTCAAAATAGCTCAAGCTTATATTTCTTTTGTTTATTTTCATTACGTTTAAGGTTGAATTGTATGAAATTGCTATTTTTAAGGTCAAAAATGTCTAATATTGGTAACTTCATATGGTTCCATTTAATATTTAAAGACCAAATAATGGTTCTTTATTTTTGAAGATGTTTTCGCTAGATGTATGCTGTAACATCAGTTTTTATGCATGCATATGTACTCCTAGTCCTTTAATCATCATTAAACACAAAGGCCTATACTTTTTAAAAGATAACACATTTAAAATATGACAAAATGAAGATAAATTTTTAATCCAAAGTATTTAACTGGATTAAAATAAAATTATATTCCATATGACATTACAAAATATATTTTACACATAACTGTTCTTATAAATGTTTTGTTCTGTACTAATGTACAATTTATACTCTTTTCATGTACAAAGGAGTTGAATAACTTAATCATCTAAAAGTTTAAAGCTAAACCATATGATTTTCTTGCGTGTGTCTTTCTGGATTAGGGTCATATGCTATTTGTGTTTCATTTCTTCTGAAAGCATACCCTACTGACCAATTCCTAAAAGTATAAATTTTCTTTTATCTTGTACTTGTGGATTGGTTGGGTGCAAGAAGGTAACTTACATTTTTGCATCCTCATAAATCCCTCTGACTTGGATATCTGCCTCCCATTTGGATTTCATTTAGCCATATTTTACATAATGAGGTTTTAGCGTCTTAAAAGAAACAACTTTGATTTGTAGATTTTGTCATAAAAAAGTGTGGGATTTTATATTAGTGTTCTTTCTTCAGCTGATGCCTCCAGTGTAAATAGCAAATCAGTGAGAGAACTAAGGGCAGCTGGTGAGTGTGTGTGTGTGTGTGTGTGTGTGTGTGTGTGTGTGTGTGTGTGTGAGTGATATGTGACATAGCCGGAGTTAATGACATAGGTATGTGCTGGTTTAAAGTAAAAAATGCTAGACTCTATTAGTCATAAAGAAACTTTCTTAGTAGATATGCTTACCATTGTAATCACAGAAAGACTTATATGAAGTAAAACAAAATAATCTTGAAGTTTTGATTTTAAAATTGGACATTTGAAAAACCCTAAAATTCATTCAATTTTCATTTTACTTTTCCTAAAATCAGTTATAAGTTTAAAATATATATTATAGGAGAACTCATTTTATAACTTTGTAGCAACAGGTTAGCTGAAGAAAAATCTGTCAGGTTTGGCAATGGTTCAGAAAATATGTGAACCTGTCACTGTAAGCAGTCTCAAAGGGCGAAATGCTTTACAGGAGCTAATTAACCTTAGAAAATAATTACACAAATATGCAAATGTTGTTTAGATAATTCCACGTGTTATCAGCTCAGGTATTCCATCATAAATGCAGACCTTGCAATGCCTAGGTAGTAGAATCTGGCATAGTTGATAAGGCTTTGGTTACTGTATCACTTCTGTTTGGCATTTAACAATTAATGATGGCAAGAGTACATCAGGAAATTCAGCCTGTACTCTGAATACTGCTGAGCTCCACGGTGTAAATATTCTATGCATTCTGTCACTAGCAAGTTCTAATTAACCGATTTACTTTTGTCTTCATGCACTTTGTATATTTGCATATTTTTTAATCATCCAGCTTGAAGTTACTCAATACAAAATGCACTCTGATGTGAAAGTCATGGAGAAACCTGTAAAGTAGATTTAGTATGTTTGCATTTCTGTAATTGAGGCATATTATAAAATCTTTCCTCTTGAAATCTGTTTAGTTTCAAAAGACACTGCTGGTAATATACACTCTGTGGGTTCTGGTTTATAAATATATAATGATTGTGGACACAGTGTGGGCTGTGGGTTGGAATGACACAGATGTGCCTTGGAACAGCACCGTCTCATTTATAAAATGGGGTTTTAGTAATGTAATATGTCAGAAATATATATTAAAAACTGCTCTAAGTTTATTAATTTCTGTGCTACCATTATTGGGCTTAACTGTTGCAGGAGGCAGCAAATATTTGGCAGAATTTGTTGCATCTTATAATGATGAGGAACTGGCTTTCCTAAACACTTGAATAGGAAAAAGCCATCCATTTGTGAAAGACTTGGGAAATAGTCACATAAGAAAGCCAGGTTTTTTATAGCTAAGGTTTATCTCCTTTATCACCTGTTTTTAAAAATAATACATTGAGTTAAACTATTTCTTAATTATAGTCCTTCAAATACGGAATTCATGTAGCATCATTAACTTTCTTTTGACGATTCAGGATCACTATTGTTCCTGTCAGTTATTGTGCTTTAAATGCAGCACTGCCCTCAAGTTGCTCAGTGACAATGCTAGTAGTCTCAGACTCCTTGCGCTATATGTGCTCTTCCAGTTTTTGTGGGTTTTCTGTTTTTTCAACTATCACTTTTTACTCTTACACCTATTTGAAACAACCCCTTTGATTTGCTGCTTGTAAACATGCAGTGAGTTTGGCGCAGATGTTAGAATTTGTTAGATATGAAGATGTAAAGATCCCACTCGATGCTGATTCCCCCTAAGAAGCCAGCAGTAGTTATTCAGTAGGATTTCTGATTTTTTGGTTGTTGTTTTCTTATTTTATAATAAAGAGCATTCACTTTGTACTAATTTTGGAAAGTTCAGAAAGATCTAAAGGAGCTAAAAATAGAAAATATTCATAATCCCACCATCCATAAGCAGCTGCTTTTAATATTTTTATTTGATTCTTCCTAGTCTTTTTCAAGCCTTTTTTCATAGTGAAAATTATACCACCTATAAACTTAGATGAACTGCATGTATTACTTCATAAACTCACTGAATACTATAGCTACTTAGACAGATAAACTATAATTTACTTAAATATTTATTTTTGCATTATTGGACATTTAGGCGTTATCCAATTATTTGCTTCTGTAAATGAGACAGTGATAAACGTCTCTGAACATCATTCATTTGCCACTTTCCAGATTATTAGAAGCTAGATTCCTGAAATGGAGTTTGAATATTCCTTTGTCTTGGTTTTTGCAATGCATTTCATGGTACTTGTCAACAGTGTCATTGCCAATAGTACTAGTATTGTTAGTCGTTTATTAAATGCCTATAACATGCCTTCTGTTTATAGTTTGAATCCAAAAGAGAATCTACCTTCAAATTGCTTATATTCTAGAAGGAAGAAGTGACATGGCAGATTAAATAAATAGCAGGATAGAGAAGAACCAATGAAATAGTACAGGATTCAATTTAAGCTACCATGGCTAATAGTAAAACTGACATGTAAACTTGAGCCAACAATATTTTACAGTAGTTTTAAACATAGTCAGGATAATAATACATGTAAATAGATTAAATACTTGCCATATATTGCTTGTAAGATGCTGTGGGTCAAAGGTTAGCAAACCTCTTTCCCCTTCTGTATGAGAATCTGACTTTCAGTTAACTTTCTAGCTCTATGTCCCTGGAAGCCTGATAAGGTGGTGTCTTAAGTTGGGTTTCCCAGGTAACAGATTCTGAAGTTGCATGTAAGAAGTTTGTTGGGGAATTCTCTTGGGATCAGCACCTGTAGGAGAGCAAAACAACAGATTTTGGTCGAAGGAGTTGAACTTCAATATAGTCACAACAAAGGCCTCATCTAACTCCTTGGTGATCTCTGGATCTGGGATGGCTTTTCAGAGATGTCCTGCCTTGAGGCAAGAGATAGGTCCTTTATAGATCCACATCATCTCAACCAGACATTGGATGTAAATTGCCTCAGAGGTGGGATTGTAACTTTAGTCAAGATAGCTTTATTTGTCTGAGGGCAATTCCTAGAGAGTACCTCAGTTGAAGCTATCAGCTGCCAAGTGTGCCACTTGCACAGCTCAGGAAATGAGTGCCTCTAACTAAAGGAGGCTCTGGGAAACATACCATGGCATCCACTCTAAGTGGTTGGTTGCTGAGCAACACTGCCTATGGTAGAAAATGACCCCTGGTTGGTAAACTGCATCTGGATTAGAAGGAATTATAATGAACTATAAATATCATAATTTTGATCTTCCCTGAGGGTAGTAACTCTTGTAATTGGGCAAGTCCCTTGCAGGCAAGGACCCTGGAAGCCATGCCTATGGAGTTGTTGCAAGAGGTATTGGCTTCTGTAGGTTATAAGACTTTTAAGGCAGGATAACTCCTGTATCTGCCCAAGGTGAGTCCGATTCCCTCACTCCTGAGCTAACACCCCATGGGCCAAAGAGAGTAACTCCCACAAGGTTCTGTGTTGTGTCTGCTACAGGAACTGCTGTGAGGCTTCCATTAAAAGGAATGCCTGCTGCTGCCCTGATGGCAAACTGTGATTCCTACCCTGGATCTTTTTGGGTCAATGTGTGGCCTAGAATAATCTTGTATAATGGTTTAGTTGTGCCTATGGATAACCCCCTAAATAGGTGTTATAGACATTTTTTTTCAATTGAGTCTGGCTTTTTAGAACATTAGGTTTTAAAATCTAAAACTAAAGAATAATTTGATGACCTCACAGTTAGGTTGAACATGTTTAAGTACTTGGGGCACATGGATACTTGAGATTTCTTTTTCCTGCTGCTCATAGACCATTTTAACAGATATCGCCATAGACTGTGGAAGAAAAGACTCAGCTATAATACTAATCTCTGAAAACACTAGTCTTTATATGTGAACAGTGGAAAGAACTGTTAGTTCTTAGCTCTCCTTTAGTCACAGATGGGACATTTGGGCCTGCTTGGCAGTTTCCCTTATATATCAAAGTTTTGCTGAGTTTTCCTCTGTAATTACTTATTCCATCCCTTCCTTTCCATTCACTCTGCCATCACCCAAGAGAGAGTCTATTACTGCTGAACTGCTCCCTTGGAAGTGTTCTCACCTTTAGGTTTTGCCTAGTCTGAGCTGCATTACCCATGAGATCCCAGACTGGATTTCATGATAGCAGTTTTGTCTAGGATTTTCAGACTATTCATGTGTAATCCAGATTTTTCCTGGAGCATGAATAAGATCCCTGGAAATAGTAAGAAGGAAGGCTGGAAAGATGGGTTTAGAGATGTTGGCTAAAGAGTTCCAGTTATTTATTTTGTAGGCAGTGGCAACCATTTCAGTAAGTGACCTTTCAGGCAGGAGAGTGAGTTGATCAGAGCCAGGCTTCAGCAAGATTAAGCTGGCAACAAAGTAAAGGGAGAGACTAAAAGAAATGAGACTAGTTAAGAATCCATTGTAGGAGGACTCAAAATGAGGTGGGAATGAGAGGGATGGGACAGATAGGCTCTCAACAGTATAAAGGAAGAATTAGTGACTGTGAGAAGAAAGCAGGCAGGACTTCACTGTGTGAATTTATAACAGACCCATTGGACTTGGTGTCAAGACAGTCCATCAAGGAATAGAGAAAGTAATACTCCTCACACACTAATGCCTCTCCTGTCTTTATGTGTTAACACCCTTATGAAATTGCAAATACATTGAAGGCCAGGATCATGGCTTAGTTCTTATCATTCTTACATTTCCACTTCCAGCGCGGAGCCTAGGGGGACAGAGTAATCTAATCTCCTATGTGTTTTTATTCTGTCCATATATAGAAGAATATTTAGGACCATCACAGATATTTCACATTGTTAGTTCTGCCAACTGTCAGCAGATAGAAGCTCTGTTATCTCTATTACTGTTTTGTTTCTACATTTCATTGTGAGATTTAACTAGGGAGACCAGGTATCTGGATTTTCTCTAGACAGTCCCAGTTTAGACCTGTTCTCCGAGCACAATTACTAACATTACCTTTCTTCACTCTCAAAGGTTTGTAGAATAAATTCTATGGTCACTTTATATATATGTACAGAAAAGTGCTAAGTATGTATTAGTCAGTTTAACTATAACTATAAAGAACACACTTGTGTAACTACTACCCCAGTCAAGAAATGAAACATTGCCAGCCACTAGAAGTCTATTTCCCAATCACAACTCCATCTCTCTTCCTTAGAGTTAACCACTATCCTGCTTTTAATGATAACTATTTTCCTACTTTTTATACTAATGAAAGCTAAATTACTAAAGCCAAAAATGCCTACAAAGATTTCCTTCCAATTATGATTCTTCTATTTATTTTACATACTTTAGGTGTGGGTAATTTCGTATTTATGTTGCTAATAGATATCTTTGAAAGTATATTTGTATTTTAGTATATGACTACAAGGTTGTAAGTAATCATTTCTGAAGATACATGTTGTGTTTTTGTTATTTATTTATTACCCTGTGATTTAATGAAGAAGACACAGCTCTTGGCCTCAGGAATTTGATTAACAAGCAATTACAATACAAACTATTCAGTGCAATAATGGGAACATGTACAAGATGTGGCTGTAGGACATTACCTAGCCTTGGGGATGAGAGGGAAAACTTTCACTAGAAGGTGATGTTTCATTTGAGTTCTGAAGACAAGTAGGAATTATGCAGGTAAAGGTGGTGGGTGAATTAAAGGCAGAACACTTGGGTCACTTTCCAAACACCAATAACAAAAACAGCCCAGAAATAAGAAAAGTATGGCACAGTTAGGTTACTATAAGTTGTTCCCTGCATTTGGAACACAGAAAGTCTTCTCTGTAGTCTGTCATGGCTGGAGAAGTGTATCTTTTGGGTCATCGTATTTTGCACATACATTTCGAGGCAGAAGCCAGATCATGTAAGGCCTTAGTGTCATTCTGAGTTTGAACTTGGTACTGAGGGCAATAAAAACACTTCAAAGAGTTCTAAGCAGTGAGTGAGTAACATGGCCACATGACCATATTTGCATTTTTGAAAGGTTATTCTTACTACGGAATTAGAGAGAGCATTTAAATGGGCAATCCTAGAGGCAGGGAAACTTGGACTGTAGACTGTTGCAGTCATCCACTTGTGAAAGGATGGGCTTGAGCTAAGCCAGAGGAAATGAGAAGGGAGAGAAGTGGATGGCTTTAAGAGACAGTTGGGGACAGAATCAACAGGTCTTTATTGATTGATTTTATGTGGAGTTTGAGGGAGAGGGAAATAAAAGGTGATGCTCAGATTTCAGCAGGAGGTGGGGAGCAAAGACAGTGACACAGGTTTGGAGAGGAAATTATTAGCAAGGTGTTGAATTGGTTGAGTTTGAAGTATCTGTGGGGCATTCAAAAGGAAATGACCTTGGGTCTGGAGCTCTGGAGAGAAGTTCAGGGTGGAGATAGTCATTAGGGAACAATAGCTTTTAGGTGGTAAGTGAAGCCATTCATATGGACCCTAATATATTTAAAAATTTCTGAGATGGAAAATGTGAATAAATTGTGTTCATTGTCTAGTACCATGACATCCTTAGGGAATTAGTCTTTTGGTGTTAAAGCTTCCAAGAAATATTCACACAAAACATTTTCACGATCTGTTTTAGTTTTTATCAGTTTGCGTTTTTTTAGCTCTTTGGTTGTTTGTTTTTTCTTTTTTTTCCTTTTTCATATTATCCGAGTTTTAGGTTTAATCACAAAATGTTCCCGCTATAGAAATAAACACAATAAAATGAAGTTATTATAGAACTTTTGGAACTAAAGCAACATTCATACATTTATTAGGGATTAGAAAATTAGGAGAAGTATAAAAGGTCCCAGGTTTATATGTAGATTTCTTCCAGTTCTAGAAATAAAATAGGTATGGAAAATTCTTTTAGGAAAAAGGTGTATTTTTAAAATAATATAAATTGAAAATATTTTTTGTTAATTTTCTGCGTATTTTCAGCTTACAGAGGTACTTAAAACTTTATAAATCAAATAATTTAGATGTATGTATACTATAAATTTTTTCAGGTATACATATAGAAACGTATCTGATTTTTCTTAGTGTTACACTGTTTTATCATAAGACCACTATAACTTTCTGCTATGTAATTCTAATGTACTTAGATATATTTTAATATCTCAAATATGCCCAGAATGAGCAATTTCCCCTCAAAAATGTACTTATTTTAAATACTTTCTTTCAGAATATTATAGTAGCACTTAAATTTAGCAGTAATTTACTGATAGTTTAATACTAATTTATTCCCTAATTTGGATCTTCAATGTAGTCTTTTTGTATTGTTATTATTTGGAATGAGCTATAACCATCTTATTTCTTATGCTATGTAAGCAAGCATATAATTTAATTTTTGATTACTATGATAATAATTAGATACAGTATGATATATGATATTTGTTTTACTTATAGGAAAATGGTTCTCCTGAAGAACATGCAGTCTATGTGTGGGACCATTTCATAGCCCAATCTGCAGCTGAGAATGTATTTTTTGTTGCTCATAGCTATGGAGGACTTGCTTTTGTTGAACTGGTAAGTGCACATTTAACTCTTTCTAATTTCCAAACTCCTTACAGATTTATCCCCTCCACTCCCTTTTTCTTGGTGTCATTACTTTAAATTATTTTATAAAGGATGAAAATTACATATTTTGAGTAAATAATTTTATGATGTTTAAAAAGAGTATATTTCTTTATTGTGCTTTTTTAGCACTTTTCAGTGCTAACCAGAAAGCTTTTTGCCTGTTCCTTATTTACATAGTACTTTTTTTATAACATCTTTATTGGAGTATAATTGCTTTACAATGGTGTGTTAGTTTCTGCTGTATAACAAAGTGAATCAGCTATATATATACATATATCCCCATATCCCCTCCCTCTTGAGTCTCCCTCCCACCCTCCCTATCCCACCCCTCTAGGTGGTCACAAAGCACCGAGCGGATCTCCCTGTGCTTTGTGGCTGCTTCCCACTATACATATTACACTTTAACTTCTACATTATAGCCCCACTTTCCATATATTTTATATTTGTGATTCCTGTTTTATGTGTACATCGTTGAAGCATTATTATCTGTAAAGTGTTTAAAATTTCAGTAGACCCTTTGACAAAACTACTATCTCTTCAAATTAGTACTTCATCAGAATCCATATAATTAGTATTAAAACTATCAGAAAGCTTCCATTAATCTAAGTGGAACTCAATGCTTGTCATAAAAATCTTTGCATTTCAAAATAATCTGATTCCTAGGGTGAAGATTATGTGTACATAATGGAAAAATTATCAAGATTTCTAAATTTGGTCAGTATGATATGCAGTATTGCAGTTAGCACACTTTGTGCAGGTATGAATGATTAATGATATATAATCAGTCCTAAAAATGTGCTCCATGTCCATTACCCCTTATGTCACAGGAAGGTACCAGTGCTCTAATAAAATGATTAATTTGATAAAAGTGCATTTGATAATGTTAAATCCAAATAGCCTAAAGTGGACATTAAAAGCCGGCACAGCATTGGTTGTCTAATTTTTGTTTCTAAACTTTGCTGTGTATTTCTCTTCATCATGGAAATTAAATATATTTACATGGTCTTTTCAACTTTCCCACACCTTATTGCTTACCCACATGATTTAGGTATAAAACTAGCGGTGACACCTGAGAACACTTTAGCTGACCTAAATTTACAATACTGTGTTCTCTTAAGATCAGTAAATAAATCATTTATTTCTTAAATTGATTTCACTTTTTAGAAATTGTATTCAAGTACTTTTAACTGCTGAATTTATTTATTTTAATACATAATGGGTATCTTAAGATAGCTCTCTAATATACAAGTATGACGTCCTTTTTAAAATGTGAATGTTGCTTTTCAAATAGTTCTTTTAACCATACAGATATAGATATATACACACACACACATATATAGCTGATATATATATGTACCTTATGTTTTCTTTCTGTAAACCATTAAATTACATAAAACATGAAATTTCATGATTTACAGAATAACTTAAAATATGTCTGAAGGCCTGTAAGACTATTCAAATTGCAGATTTTTGTAAAACATAAATTTCCATATTTTTACCTTAAGGCAGTTAACAAAAACCTTTTGTACATCAAATTTGGAATTTAAGTGAATTTTGGACAGTTTTAGAAATGAATTTAAGATGCCAGAGTAACAGATGACCAGTGTGTCAGTCTTATTTTGCCTGTCCTTCTTGTCACACACTGGTGGATATTTCTGCACTTTTGTTCCACTTTAATATAAAGCACACAGATGTTTCAGAACAAGACTTGACTTCTGACCTTGAGGCTATTAGGGTCAGGGTCCTCAGGGCCTGTGAAATTATCACAAGCTGAGCTAAAGTTTTTCTCCATCACAGGAAGTAACCAGTAAGTAAGAAGTTAAAAAGGAGCTTTGTCAGAGAGACAAGATGGTCTCAGTAAGGGTCAGCTTCTGTAGTCTGCTATCTCTGCAGGAGGTGCATGCATGGGAGGAGGAATATAATATAACCACTGGCACATCACATATCTGACAGGCAACACCAGGACTGAGAAGTCTATTTAATGTAATATACCTTGTTTAGGTTTTAAAATATTAATGACGATTATCTCAACTTCATATATTTGCTACTTTTTGTCAAGTAACTTTGATGGGGGTATGTAAAGAAGGTGTATAGATGGTGGAAGCTAAAGAAAAAGTAGTTTATGACCTATTGAAAAAAACTTCTCTAAACAAATAACATAATACACTAAGTTTTACATACATTTTTGACAATGCTTGATTAATATATTTAAGGCCATTGTGTTTCTACTTAATTTCAAGGATTTTTGAAAGATAGCATTGATAAACAACAAAAAAAATTGAAATATGTTTAAACCTTTTGTTTTTGCCTAAAGCTGAATAATATTCTTTCCTATTCTCCCCATTATTCTTAGAGGAAAACTCATGGTGTTTAAAATGTTGACAAATATTCATTCTCTCAGGATTTTTCAACATATGTATATTATATGAAATTGTTTTACATGGATTAAAATATTTAATATTAACTTTACAAGAAAGTGAGTTGTGGACATCTTAAATTATGGTTTAGTTTTTTTATCTCAATAGTACATTATACACATCAGACATGAAATCTTTGGGATTTCAGTAAAGTTTAACTTTTCAAAAATTATCATAAAATTGTACTCCTGATTCAAGACTACACACACATACACACACACACACATACACACACACACCCCTTATAGATGGAACAGCGCTAGTTTGTAGCATTATGTTTGAATGCATGGAGATTGTTTTTCTACCATCCTCATTCAAGTTCACATTCTTTTTTAGGTCATGAATTTTAAGAAAATTTATTTTAGATGTGAACTGTGTGACTAGTACAGTTTCAATATTACATGTAATTACTTATAGTGCTTTTTGTTTAAAAACAGGTACCAGTCAGGACCCATGCTAAAATGTATCTTGCCAATTTATTAAGTTAAAATTACGTATAATTGGAGTTTAAAATTAAGGTACTACTAATAGAAATCTGAAAAATTACTTTTAAATTTAGAGCACAAAATAGTTGTAGAGCTTTCATATTTTGCTAATTGTTGTTTTTGAAAACTGAGAACATAATTTATTATTATATCCTATTTTGAAGTGCTAAAATTCGCCTGAAGAATACAAGAGGTAGTTAAGAGATTTATTTTCAAAACCAGTGTTCAGTTTATGGTAGTAAATATTGGAATTTGATCAGGCCTAACCTCATAAAACAGTATACAGTTGACTATAATAATGAGAAAAGTCATACTAAAAATATGCTTTTCACTGCTTTTATTCCCACTATATGGAAACAACTCAAGTTTCTAATTCTCTAAACTTTCTGTAATCCTAGTAAAAATAGATGTTGTTAAGACAGCTCTGGTAACAATCCTAGCATTCAGTCATTAAAGCAAAAGGGAAGAACTATTTATTTTATGAGTTGATAATGAATTTTAAAAGTAACATACCTAGTCTATGCTATCTTTTCTGTGTATTTAAGAATAATGCCAATATATAATGCTACCATTATTAAAACATCATTTTCGAAGCTTTAAATTTCTGTCTAAGAAATTCTATTTTATATGTGGTAGATAGAATTAGTAGTCATAATCAACAATCATTTACCAAATTCATTTAGAAAAACATCTACAACTAATGCAGCTTGCTTTTGCCTTATATTAGTGGTTAAAAATTTAAACTCATTTGTTAGAAATTAACTGTCAAAAAACAATGCAGTTTTTAAGCTTTTTCATAGTCTCTTTCACCAGCCATTTTATGAAGTGATTCCATTGCTTCCATACTTGGTCATTTCAGAGTGCTTTGCTCTTGTCATTGTAGATGATGGTTAGTTTGACAAAATCAAGCAAGCTTAAAATTTTCTTTTATTTGGAAATGAGTTAGCTTCCTTGTCAATGCCCAGTTTCCAATCTTAACTCACCTTACCTTCCCTGTTTGCAGTGCTCTGTACATCAATTTGCATTCAGATTTCTTTCCTTAGTCAAAGTGAGATTGTTGATATTTCTTGTAGAACACATTAGACAATTTTAGCAAATATATTTCATTAGCTTATTGAATCATCTCAGCTGATATAAAATTAGTATTTTTCATATTACTTTTATTTTCTTTTCCATGTTATTAGTGGTATGTTCTCAGCCACCATTAAAAACATCTCTTAGAAATGTGTGAAAACTGCACATTTTGAAAGTGTATCTCTACCCACTTTTGATTTTGGTTTCTCCATGCTTGTCAGCACTTGATTGGCACCTCACTTGCATGTGAATTAAGGAATGAAGGGAACTCTATTTTCCTGTCATTGTTCCATGCTGGGCTCTCTAGCCTCCAGGCAGCCTAAGCTGACCTTCAGTAGTTGATAGAGGACTATTTTTTGGACTTAGCTGTGTGAGGACACTCAACCTCAGTCTACTCTAAGTTGATCTTTTAAAATTGCCTAGAGCATGATTTGGATTTACACTGAAAAGAAAATGGAATGGGACTAAAAGAATTAGTTTTTACCTTTAGTGACATGAGTTAACTATGACCTTAAAGAAACATCATTTACATTTTGTCTATAAAGAACAAAGCAAATTGGATAGTAGCATATCTGCTTAATGTGATCAATGCTAAAAAATGGTCTGCTGGGAATGAAGAATTGAGGAGAGGTAGAATAAGGGCAGATAAACAAAGAAAAATTGAGCCATTAGAGTATCAAAACAATTCAGACCAAAAACACTTCTTACAAACTTACTTTAAAATGTAAGTAATTCAGTAAAAATAAGTCACCATTTGTAATGTAACTTGAATTTCTGAGTTGGCTGCCTACGTGAGACAAATAGCATGTTAATGCATAGGATGATTACAACTTGTATGGAACGCTATCTTAATTCTCTAGTTGTTTTATATGAAAACAATATAGTTTCTCTACTTTGTATGCTGCTTAGAGAGAAACCAGAGATTATATTATTTTTGCCTCCTATATTCAATTTTGTTTAATTTTTTGCGTATACTATAGATACTGTCTTTTGATTGATTGGCGATAACAGTAATTTTAGGAGTTAGTTGCAAGAGTCCAAGTAAGATCCAATAAAAGGCTTTACCAACGTAGAAGTGGTGGGAATGGTAAAGAAGAAGCACACATTAGACATTAGGAGACAAATTCTACATGGCTTAGTGACATTGGATCTGGAAAGCTGAACAAAGAGGAAGAGAGTGTAATATCTTTCCCTGTACACACCTACAGAAGCATGTCGAAGTGGATATGAAGGGCATCCAAGCACAACAGATAACAAGTAATGAACAATGATTATGCAGATAGGTAGATATTGGGGAAAATGTTTGCATATACTGGATATTTAATAATTGTGGTCAATAGAATAAATGAGATATCAAATCAGAGTTTTTTAATATAAATTTATTTATTTATTTATTTATTGTTGGCTGCATTGGGTCTTCGTTGCTGCGCGCAGCTTTCTCTAGTTGCAGTGAGCGGGGTCTACTTTGTTATGGTGTGCGGGCTTCTCGTTGTGGTGGCTTCTGTTGTTGCGTAGCACGGGCTCTAGGTGCACGGGCTTCAGTAGTTGTGGCACGTGGGCTCAGTAGTTGTGGCTTGCGGGCTCTAGAGCGCAGCCTCAGTAGTTGTGGTGTACGGGCGTAGTTGCTCCACGGCATGTGGGATATTCCCGGACCAGGGATCGAACCCATGTCCCCTGCATTGGCAGGCGGATTCTTAACCAATGCGCCACCAGGGAAGTACTCAAATCAGAGTTTTAAAAGGAAAGAGTTACATATACAGATGTGATTTGTTAAGCTTCACAATTTACCTATGTATTGAGGTTTGAGTTTTTTTAACTTTTACTCAAATGATTTTTAATATGTATTAGGAAATCTCACTGTTTAAAAGAATGACTCAGTTTATTAATTTTTATGTTAACTCCTCTCCTTTTGTCCCATATCTAAGCAACCAACGTATTTTGTCAGGTTTTTTTTTCTCTGAAATATTGATCATGTCTTTTCCTCTCTGTGCCCACTGTTAATTTCATCATTTCACAACAGTATCACTGAACTCTTATACCCATTTTCTTACTGGCTCTCTTTTCTCTCCATTCCATCCTGTATACCACACCATGATCGATACTATTTAAACCCCCTTTTTACTGTGCCATTCCAGAATCATATTGGCTCCCTATTGTCTCTTGCATCATCTCTCCTCTCTGTCACTTTAAGACTTTCTGTATAATCTGATTATCTCTTTCCAACTATATTTTTCCCAATAGAAACTTTCAGTTCTAGTCTAATTTCCTTACTGCCATTGTTCCATCTCACTGTACCTCTACCCCTGGCCTCCAAGCCCAGTGTAGTAGAAAAACATGAAACTTAGAAGAAGATGACCTGGGTTTGGGTATTAGTTCTGATATGTACAGATTATAAATTTGGTCACATCCCTTATGTGTGTCCTCCTCTGTAAGGACCCACTTTGTATAAGTAGAGTTTGAGGGTTAAATTATAAAATTCCTGGTTATTAGGAATTAAATAATTGTTTGTTGAACATGAGTCTAAATGCCCATAATATATGCTCATTCGCATTTTTGCTAATGCCATTTCTCCCAAGTGAAAGAATTTTCCTTCTTACTAGATTTTTCATAAAGTATTCTCAATTAACTCCCCCTTTTTTCTATAGTATTTATATGTTTCACAATTTAAAACTTTACTAATCAGTTTTGTTTTTAAATTATCTTTGATCTCTAAATCTTGCTCAAATCATCTGGAAAAAACTTGAGAATAAAGAGTCTAACATAGCTTTTATTCCCCCCATCACACATTTGGGAACAATATATGTTACAACATCATGAGCAGTCTTAAATATCTGTACAGTTAATTGACTATTTTATAGAGTTTAAGCCTTAACAGTAACTCTTTTACTAATTAAACTTATTCATTCATCCTATCCTCCATTTGAATATTGGTTAATTTGGGAATTCTGCCAAATCAGTTCTTTCACATTAGATAGTATTACCCGTTTTGTTCTTGGTATTAGTTTCTTATAATCTCCTCTCTGCTGGTGTACCCAACCCACAGGCTAACCAAGAAGGTTGCTTCTCTATGACTCGTTCTTCAAAGTATAGTCTTCTCAATCAAAGAGGAAAGTTATTAAACTAAGTTATAATGCCTTCTCATAATACTATAAGGCAGTATATGAAATAAGTCTGGGACACTGTCCACTTTATCCTCAGTCATGAGTTTAACATTACTTTTTATTTAATGATTAGCTTACTTTTGCTTGTTTCCATTTTTTTAACTTAAAAAAAATTTGGGGGGCTTCCCTGGTGGCGCAGTGGTTGAGAATCTGCCTGCCGTTGCAGGGGACACGGGTTCATGCACCAGTCCGGGAAGATCCCACATGCCGTGGAGCGGCTGGGCCCATGAGCCATGGCCACTGAGCCTGTGCGTCCGGAGCCTGTGCTCCGCAACGGGAGAGGCCACAACAGTGAGAGGCCCGCGTACCACAAAAAAAAAAAAAAAAAAAAATTTTGAGCTACAATCTCATATCTTTATGAGATATCATTGAGATTTATTGAGCTTATTGAGATATAATTCACATACCAAAAAATCCATTTTTTAAGGTGTACAATTCAGTGGTTTTTAGTATATTCACAGAATTGTTCAACCATCACTACTATCTAATTTTTAGAAGATTTTTGTCACCCCAAAAGAAACTCCATACCCATTAGCCTTCACCCCCATACTTACAATCCCACCAGCAATATAAGAGGGTTCTAATTTCTCTATACTCACCAACACTTGTTATCGTCTATCTTTTTTACTTTTGCTATACTAGTTGAGGTGTGATAGTATCTTGTGGCTTTTATTTGCATTTCTCTATGACTAATGATTTTGAGCATCTTTTGATGTGCTGTTGGCCATTTGCATATTTTTTTGAGAAATGTCAGTTAAAACCCTTTGTCCATTTTTAAATCATGTTATCATTTTACTGTTGAATCGTAAGAGTTCTTTATATCTTCGGAATACATGATTTCAATGGATATCAGATACATGATTTGCAAATATTTTCTCCCATTCTGTGGGTTATATTTTCACTTTCTTTATGATGTTCTTTGAAATACAGAAGTGTTTTATTCCGATGAAGTCCAGTTTATCTAGTTTTTGTCACTTAAGTTAATTTTTGTACATTGTATGAAGTAGAAGTCCAACATAGTTCTTTTAAAAGTGGATATTCAGTTGTCTCAGCACCATTTGTCAATAAGTCTATTTTTCCCATTCCATTTGTCTTAGCTCCCTTGACTATAAATATAAAGGTTGGTTTCTGGACTCTTAATTCTATTCCATTGATCTATATGCCTATCTTTATACAATACCACGCTTGTCTTGATTACTGTAGCTTTGTAGCAAGTTTTAAAGTCAGGACGTATGCATTCTCCAGCTTCCTTCTTCTTAAAGACTGCTTTGGCTATTCTAAGTCCCTTGCATTTCCATTTATATTTTAGGATCAATTTGTCAATTTATGAAAAAATGGGAGCTGGGATTTTGATTGGAATTAAATCTGTAGATCAATTTGGGGAATATTGCCATCTTAATAATAAGTCTTCCAATCCATGAACATGGGTTTTATTTCTATTTATTTATCTTCTTTCAAATTTTTTTGTTGTTTTCAGTATACAAATCTTACACTTACTTAATTAAATTTATTCCTTAGTATTTTATTCTTTTTGATGCTCTTCTAAGTGAAATTATTTATTTTCAGATTGTTCATTGCTAGTGTATAGAAACACAATTGAGGGACTTCCCTGACAGTCCAGTGGGTAAGACTCTGCGCTTCCACTGCAGGGGGCATGGGTTCAATCCCTGGTCAGAGAACTAAGATCCCGCATGCCACGCGGCCCAAAAAAAAAACAAACCACAATTGATTTTTGTATCTTGATCTTGTATCCTGCAATCTTATTGAATTCATTTATTAGTTCTAATAGTTTTTGTTTGTGTGTGTATGAATTCCTTAGGGTTTTCTATGTTCAAGATCATATAATCTGTGAATAAAAAGTTTTACTTCTTCCTTTCAAATCTGGATGTTTGTTTGTTTGTTTTTGCCTAATTGTCCTGTCCAGTATAGTGATAGATAGAAGTAGCTAGAGTGGACATCCTTTTGTCCCTGTCTTAAGGAGAAAACATTCACTTTTTTCATCATTAATTATGATGTTACTTGTAATTATTTCCGTTCTTCATAGATCATTTCTACTTAGGATCTAATGTGGATTTCTCAGTCACACCAGGATCAGGTTGTTCAGAAAGCTGAAATGGAGAAAGATTTCACTAATTTTTTATAGAATCTTTTTGTAGAGTAATGGATACATACTACCCCATTGGAATTACCTTTGGAGGAGGTTTTTCAATATCCATATAAATGGACTGCATCCAGATCTTACTGCAGCTGAGAGATTGGGCACTCTATCTCTTAATTCAACAAAAGACTGCCAGGAAATCACTGTCTGCTAAAATTAGCACAAAAACATGTTGAGGAGAACCCAGAGAAATTGATATATTAATTTGTTAGATGTAAATCTTTCTATAAGAAATACTTCTTTTTCCATTGGTTTTATAAAAGATCTTAATGAGAGATTTTGTATTTTACTGCAGATATGAGAGAATGATTGACTATTGTAAGCCTTTTATAAGAGGGATTATAGAAAAACACATTTCATTTAATAATGGAGCTGTTTTTACTATTCTTATAACCTTATGATGATCGCTTAATGTAAGCACTCCCCCATATGAGATTCCCAACCACAGTGACACCTCTGATTTGACACCGCAAATTGCAGAGAGCTCTTAGAAGACAAAAAATTTTGTAATCAAAACCATTTGACATCTATCTTAGAAGTTAGACCTCAATTTTTATTGAATAATTTATTTATTCAGATTAGCACAGGGGAGCCAAGTAGACTCAGACTTGAAGCATACTAGATTTATGTTAAGATAAAGCTTGAGAGGACAGAATGGAAGCCAGATCTGGACAAAGGTCTCATTACTAGAGTTCAGGATGGGTTCAAGAAGAGCTAATTCAGCTGGAGAGCTTGGATTTGGAGGGAATAGCAGGTGAACCATCACTAGGTAGGTATCTATAGAGCATGGTGAGCTCAGATTTGAATCGAGAGGTATAACCTGGTTGCAGGGAGCAGAAAATCAAGGCATTAGGTGATAACTGAGCAAACAAAATATAGCTATTGGTTCTAAGAGTACCTCTTCTCCCGAGCCAAACTCCACCTCACTGACTTATAGGGAAGGAAGTAAAAAAACAAAAACAAAAACAGGATTCAGCACTGGGGAAAGGATGAACAAAGCAGGCAAGGTTTAAGGCTTCAACCATTGGCTGGGGATTTAGAAATGGGTCTTTTCTTGAGAAAGAAAGAGATTCTAGTAGGCAGAAAAATCAGAAGGACTATGAAGTGATGAATCAAGACAGAAGTTCAATTTATGTGACAAGTCAGAACAAGATAGAGTAAAATACTGTATTCTAGGGTCATGTAGATACCTAGGGCTTATCCTTGGTACACTGGTTATCAGGTTTCTGTGGCAATAAAAGAGACGGAGTAGGAAGAGGTATCATTTTTCCTGCTCTTAGGCTGTGAGATGATCACACTGTGGGTCTAAAGCTTTCTTTGGGCCAGGGGAAACAAAGTGATACTACTCTTCTAAGCTCCTGTGATCTTAACTTTTAGAGTTGAGGACTTTTAATATGTGTGTGTGTGTGTGTGTGTGTGTGTGTGTGTGTGTGTGTGTATCTCATTTTTTTCTCACTTCATATTTTTTGTTATAGGTTTTCCACACTTTTTCATTGAATGAATTTAGATCACAGTAAAGCCACCTGGACCACATCAGTTTGACTTTATAGATATTATTTCTTGGAGTTAGGATTGAGTATTATGCCCTCAAAACAAGAAATGGTTGAGAACACTATCAAAGATATTTATTCAGTTGAACACACCACTCTGTACAAGTACTGGGGAAACCAATTAAAACACATCCCTGGCTTCAAGGTTATATTCTAAGCAGGAATCACAATTAAACAAAGAGAGTAATATAGTAATTGTGAAGTGGGATTTTAGCCAAGAGGTTAACTTCCCCAGTATAAAGATCTAAACAATAAATTTGTCTTAGAGTTAAGTAATAGGAAGAATTATTTCTGTTGATAAAGTGATGATCTCTTTTGGTCAGAATATAAAAACTTTATCATGAATTTTTACCTTTGTCTCCTGTAAACCCAGAACTATGGCTAAGTTTCCATTTCATTAGTTACTCCAAGCCTCAATCTCTTATAATAGCATCTTAATTCATAGTTGTCTTTTGCTTTAAGTCGCCTCAGAATCCTTTTCTTAATCGGCAGAGGATAAATAATAAATCCACTATTTTCTTTGGTTCTTACTATGCTGCCTAGCCCAGCTGGACCTGTAATAATACGCAGTAAATAATTTTGATCCTAGATTTATATATACATAAGTTGTCAGAAGCAGATCTCAGATGGTGCTGTATTGGGTCAGAATGAAGAAAGTGGCATCCAGGCATTTGTGTACAGAGCCACACAATAGAGCAAAGTGAGGTGGATAAGAGAACAAAGCTGACCAGCAATGACATTTAGCACCAGTGTGCTTTAGTGTGTAGGAGGTACAATTTGTGACCCTGAAGTTTTGGACACTTGGAAGGACCGTTAATGAAAATTGATCAGTGAATGTAGAAAATCGACTAAGACATTAAAATCTCGAATCAAGGGAAGTAGCCAAACCTAACCCTAACCCAAAACTTAGTTTTCTGTGATTAAATTGAACAAGTTAAACTTCATACCCTCTAGAAATTAGTTTGCCTATTTATATATTTATTAGTGTATTCAGATTTCTTCCTAGTTTTTCATACCTTATTTGAATTTTTCTCATAAATAAGTTTATTAAAGAACATTAGAATACAATAAAAATTGTTATTTAATATTTCAGTGACAATTTTATAATTGAGTCAAATGATTAAAAAGTGTCCTAACTTCTAACATATCTAGCTTCTGTCTAAATATCCATAAATCTTGATATCTAACTTCTAACATCTATCTTCAAATTTCTTTACTACATTAATCAGACATCTGAATTAGAAGAAAAATTTGACATTTATCTTTCTAAAGGAGAGGCACTGGGCAGAAAGTTAGAGCGCACTCAGCTTTCTCCTCCAGTAGAAATTTCCTATCTTGACTTCTCTCCAGTTATAAGGCGTCAAGGGATGCTTCATAATTATAAATGTTGAATTTCTAAAGGTATCCAATAGCCTGTCTGCTAACAACAAAGAAACCTTGACTTCCTCTGTAAAGTGGTATCCTATAAATTGTAATATAATATGAGATCCCTAGCCTATGTAATTGCCTTTGTAGTATTACTGCTCAATTTACCTCAGGAAAAAAATTCATAGTTCCAGTACCATTAATAATGTAATAGTAGTTTCTACCACTGTTACAGCCTCAGCCTTAAATTTTTCAGTTTTGTTTACTGTTATACATTTTTAAGGGTGTCTATTGAAATATTAAATATATTTATATTTATGTCCAAACATTAAATATGTAGTAATATATTAGTTATCTTTAGCATATTATAAACCTTAACATTTGATGACACTTGTATTTTCTCTAACATCTTACAATAGACTCTTAAGCAGAACAGATACCTTTATATCTGATTGCTGTGTTAGAGACCTGTCTTACTCTAATAGAACCCTGTCATTGCTATTATCATAGAATCCATTTCATCTGTCAGCCAGCCATAAGGGCCTAAGACATGGTTGGGTCAAGAACAGTTCTAAGCAATTCATAGCAGTGTCTTTGAAAATGAACATTTTAAATGGAACTAGTATTTATGAGTGTCTTGCAAATCAGAAGGTAGTGACATCATCGTCATATTCATCAGCAGCAACACTAATGCTTAAATTAAATGATACTTACTGTGTACCAGGCACTGTCCTAAGCGTGTACTTTATATACATATACTTTATCTCATTTAATCATCATAACTTTATAAGTACTGTTATCATCCCCATTTTACAGGTGAGAAACATATAAATATATATTTTCCCCCTTTTAAAGTGTGACCTCTTGCTTTGTCACAGTGAGTTTTTGTTTATTTCTCCTCTCATCAAGTACCTATGCAGAGTAAACGTTATATTATACTAACTGTGGTGACTCTTATCTCTAAAACAATCTCCTGGTCTTTCATGTATTTCAGGATTCAATTCTATATTTCTCTGTTGAATTACATGATTGTTTAGTTTTTATTCTCTAGCCTTTTTACTGCTTATTCTTTTTTGTGCCTTCCAAGCAGACTTTCTATTTTAATCAGTTCTTAATTACCCAAACTAATGAAGGGGAGAAAAGGTGTGGAAAATTTAAAATAACAGGAAATCCCCAAATCATTTTTATTTAAATTTTGAGTATGTTTTGATGTGGTGTTCTGGAAATTCAGTTTAAGCAGAAAAATTGAAAACACTCTGAAAATCTGGAAAGCAGATGAGTTTCCTTGGCCAGGCCCCTGGTTGGCTCTTCTTTGCAACTCATTCCGTGCTGGAAATAGACAGCTGTCTTCTAATACCAACTAAATAGAATTGACCTTTCAAGTCTTACTGGAACAATCTCTGCTATCAGTGTTTGCTCCTTCATGTTGTCCACATCTATAAGTTACACCTGGAAGTGATAGCTATATAACATAGCACCTACCAAATACCAGACATTGTTTTAAGTTCTTTATAAATATTAATTCATGTAATCCTTATGATGTAAGTATTATTATAATCCTCAGTTACATGTGAGGAAACTGAGTCAGCAAAATATTAAGTACTAAGATTACAAGCCACTAAGTGATGGAGCCAGAATTTAAACTTAGGCTTTCTGTCTCCAAAGCCATGCTCATAAACCGTTATGCATACTGCCATTCAGAAGAGAGTTTAGGGTACTACTAGATTTGGTCATTAAACATTATTTTAGCTAGGCATTGTACAACTTACGTTTTTTATTAGGTAGGTATTATTAGCCCTGTTTTACAGACGAAGGAGTCAGAAAGGTTGAGGAACTTGTGCCAAGTTGCACAACGAAGATGAGTCAGAATTGAAATTCATTCAGTTTGCAATAGAAATCCAATCTCAGAATCAGTGATTTTGCCCATGAAACACTCTTTCCTCTGATTGGTTTTGGGAAACCTGCATGAAATATTTTTCTGGTAAATTAGAATTTTTTAATTAATGAGGATCTTTTCATTTAAAGAAATTCTGTATTTATATTTTAAAGCACAAACCTCTTTGGTAAACGGAATATCTTACCTGACATACTTTTAAAATTGAGAATATACTTTTAAAAGCAAAAAGCGCACATATTGTGCAGATTTATATCAGGAAGGATAGAATTTCATTATTCAGTGGCTATCACAATGTCAACACATATCAAATGCTTGGTGATAGTACTCTAAAATTGTTTTTCTACATTTTTTCCTACATATTGGAGAAAATATAACAATTTAAATATTGTAACAAAAAGTGAAACCATAGTTGCTTGGTCCTTTGTATTTTACTTACTGTAAATTGGAGTTTACATTTTTCTGTGAATATCAGACCACTCAAAATTCTTATATTTGAAATTAAAATTGGAAAAGGAAACATTTGAGTCCTTATAATTAACCTGCTACTTCATGCCTTTCTGATTTATTATAAGCATTTGATCTGATACCTAATACTTGAAAAGTTATGAGAGTTTTATATTGCTTTGATTTTATATCATGCTTTCTCCATGTAAATAGTAAAGTTTTTATAAAGCTTTAGGTCTAAGTAAAGAGGATCAAACAAATGAATGATAGATTTAGTTATACTTTAGGGAAAAAATCTTATTAAAGTAAACTGAAAATAAACATTTTACCAGTGTAGAACGCACTAGAAATGTGAAAAAGAAAAAAATGAGCTATGTTTATCCTGTATAGTCTCATATTTCCCTCCATTGGCTAAATAAACCAGTGTCTTAAGATATCTGTGTCCTTTTAACAGCTAAATAAACAGCTCTAAATAGTGAACTTTATATAATAGATGTCTGATTTTCATATTTTATGTAGTATTTTGCCAGGGAAAGTTCATATATCAATAGCTAGAAGAAAAATTGTATATTTTATTTTTAATATTAGAAATATTTGTTACATACCTGATAGAAAATACATCTGCAGCTAAAATTTTTAATTTAAAATTCCAAAGTAGAAGACAAAGTAAATATATTAGTAGATATTTACAGAATTTTTCTTATTTGCTTGGCAGTATCTATATTATAGTTGCTGCCATTATAATTCCTATTTAAAATATAATTTTTAACTTCTTTTAAGTTATGAAAGATGTTTTTTAAAATGTGAAATTCATAAGAAGAAACAGGTTTAAAAAAACAAAAAATGAGAATATTTAGGAAATAATTTTGCACTCAAGTAGTCCTTTGAAGACCTGATAATTGAGTGTTTTTGATGTAGACCATTTGACAGGGACAGAGCTTTGTGTACTAAGTAGCCCTTGAGCTTATTATACATTCTAATCAGATTTTAGAGTGATTTTGGAGATACAGATACTAACTTCAAAAGACAAACCGCTCCTATATCAATAGGTTAGCCACCATGGAGAATAATCTTTGGTGACTGGGTGAGTTTTTAGTCTGAGAATGATGGCTATAATTTTATATCTTGAATTATTTCTCTTACAACATTTCATTTATTCCCTGTTCAAGAACAGTATTTGCTTTTTCTAGATTTTTATTTCCTGCTCATGAATGCAAACATACAAAAAAATTGACCTTCTGAAATGTCAGCAAAATTCAACTATGCCAGGAAATTTTAAGAAACCAAAATTTTATTTGCACACCCTTAAAAGTAATGCTGAGTGTTTCTCCCATGATGTTTTCTTCCCCTTTGCTGCACTCCCAGAAGGAGTTTTTAACTCTTAAAAATAATCCATTTTAAGAATTCTCCTTAGCTCATAAAAACACATTTTAAGAATTCGCAGGAAGTGTGAGGTATTCATCAGTATATATTTACTGTCTGCAGCTGATATAGCTGTAAGGTTTTTCAGATCCAATTGATCTATTGCGCATGTTCCCTCCCTAGGTTGCAGGACGTGCTTCTATTTGCATAAGGCCCTGGGCAAGGTTCTTTCTTACATTGATTGGCCTGTCCAAGGCAGCCTGATATGTTCTTGCATTGATCACTTTGTCTTTTCTTGGAAGACAGTGTTACACTGAGTTCATCTCAAACATTCTAGGGAGAAGGTAAAACTTTACTGCAGATGTCTCAATTTTATTCAGATGTTCCTTTGAGTATAGGGCCTTTTTGCAAGGATAAGTATTGCTTTTTTTTCTTTCCTAATTTGGATGTTTCTGCAGTTTGAGTGCACTGTAGACTAGATTATATTTGAAAAAGCTGCGTTAAAGAAAATTGCCAGAGTATATGCCACTTATCTTGTGCTATTTTTGTTTTTAAAACAGTGTATCTCGCTTCCAGCTTAAAACCATTTTCTTTAAAGATGATCTCTTAAACCTAGACATAAACTAAAATTTACTAGTGTTTATGATAGGTTACCACTTATCTTTACTAGCTTTATAGTTGCCTTAGTTTCAGTGGAAATGCATTGCTTTATGTGTTTAAGAAAATAAGGAGTTTTATAAGTTTCACTATAAAACAGTGGTCCACAATGACTTGTCTGTTACTATTCATCATTATTAGTTATGTTAATCTGAATAGTATAAACTTGTCAAATGTGGAAATTATTAAGCAGCTACATATGAAGTATGAGTGAAATATATTTCATTATATCATAACTTTCGTAGTAGTATGTTATTTGGTAATAATGGAAACCTAAGTTTTAGGATTAAGTCTTCAACCAAATCTGTGAGAAATTGAGCAGTGAGTGTTTTGCAGTTTAGCGCTCTTTATTGGCTGGTCCTTAAATCAACATTTATATTGTCTGCCAAAGAACATATTTGCCTACACAGCTAATTATCAAGAAAATACCCATTACCCCCAACCTATTTACTACATCTTTCATGAGGAACTGGTGAGACAAACGTAGGCTGCTGTCAAGATGCAGGGCAATATCCTCCTCCCGACCAGCTTGCTATTTCATCAAAGCCTATGTGAATTTATAAGAAGGTTTACTTTTGGCAAAGATTTAGAAATGTGTCATGGCTGAATTTGATTATTGTGCTGTTGGTAATTACAATTCCTTAATGGTTTCAGAAAGCATATTTAGTAACAGTCACTACAAATCAGGACATTTTCATATATGCTCTTTTATTTTCATTAAACAGGTCACTATTTCTGAATATTGTTAAAGTATAGAGATGAAATTGCACAGAAAAACATCACATCAGTTATTTCACTCAGTTGTATTGCTGTGGCATCACTCAGCATATCGTAAGCCACAGAAACCTTTATCTGCTTTTAATAATTCTGTTTTGTAAAATTTGATAGTAAAATATTAGGAATCATATTTCTTTTGTTTGCTTCACAAATTCTAGAATTCATGCTTTAAAATTAAACCTGGAGCGAATTAAATGTGTATTATACAAGGGCAATAACCGCATCAAGTTGTTAGATGATGTCATTTGCTCCTTTAAAGGTGTCCTCTAAAAGCTATAGCGTTAATGAAGGATATACACGAGTTACATGAAATTTATTCAGCAAGTAGAAGTGTTGGTAAACAGACTTATTATTGATATAAATAACATATTGGAAAATAAGGCCTTATATTGGAAAAATTAGATTTGTGGATGATTGGAGCTTAACTAGAATGCCTAAATTGTTAATCATATTTGTATATAAATCATATAAATATGAAAAACGTACTTATAAAATAGTGATGTAATTTGTTTCTGAAAGTTGAATACAAGTTTGGTAGTTTGGGAAAATAATCTGTGAAAATACCTATGAAAAAGGCATATAAAAGTATTGAAATGTAAAACCTCTTCAAGTAAATGTAAAACAGCTCTTCAAAACTGAATCCAATCTGTGGAAACATGGATATTACATTGCAACTTTTGTTCGGTGCATCTCAACTTGGTGCAAGTATATCTCTCTGAAATGGAATTGTATAGTGCTTGCACATTTTTTTCTAGCTAAAATGAAATGTGCATCATCTTGCATAATTTACTTGTCTCTGATGGTTGAATTTGCATATCTGAATGAGTGAGTATATATCTTAAGCTCCTACTAGATGTAAAATAATCTCATGAGTGGAGGAGAGCTCTTTTACCTCAGAAGTCTGAAGAGTCTATATTTCACAGCGACCCATGATCAAACAAGCTAATTCACATGCTGAAAAGTGCTTTTGCTGAGCTATGTTGAAGAACCATTGACTGCATACAACCAACAAGTGTACGGTGCTACAGTAGGTCCATTGAAAACTCCTTATAGAACTGAGTGACAACCCCAAATACAAGTGACCATGAGCAACTACGAATAAGTATAAATACACACTTCAGCTGGACAGGCTTTCTGCTCTATAATTCAGTCACAATTGCTATATTTCTTCCCCCTAAATTTACACTACATAATCAGCTTCTTGTATGGACCCAAATTGAAGAAATATAATTCAGTATTTGGTGGGGTAAAAAAAGGATATTGGCCTCTGTGTAATTATCGTATAGTATGACGCCCACTTTTTAAAAATTATTATTTCTCAGGTAATATCCAGGACCTCAGACTAGAAAAGTTCTCCAGACTTCTCCTTGCAGGAAGGGATATGGAGTTCTGAGTCCGACGTATGTTCGCTGTGCTCAGACTCTAAAACATTTCTGGGGAAACGAGTGGGGGGCAGGGAGGGGCAGGGGGGGCTTTGCAGTAAGGTGCTGAGAAACATAAAGACGGTGAAATAGCTGGTAAAAAGTTGTCCAGTGAAATCCATTACTTTTTCCCATGTCTAAGGAAGAAGCAAGGAATTGCTAAAAAGCTTTCAAACTAATGGGTTTTCAAATGTAGGAATAAAAATTTTTAAATCATAGAAGCAAGGGTACAATGATTTCAGTCCTTTGCTAACTATTTCCCTTTGACAAAGCATTGTTTATATTTATTGGTGATTGCTCGAAGTTACCATGTTTCTAGTGTAGCATATTGTGAATCCGAGAATTTCTAATAACACCACAATAATTTTGTAGTAAAAATCATTAATCATTAGTTATATAGTAAAGATAGACCTCTTCATAAAATCTCAAAAATGTATTTTTGTTCATTTAATGAACAGAATTTGATATTTCATCATTAACGATGTGCTTGTAAATTTCCTGTCACTCTATATTATATTATTATATCTCTGGTTGCTTGAAACTTAGGTTTTAATTGTAGCTATGATTTTTAACTCTCAATATACATAAAAGTTGCAGATTTCTCAACATAATAAAATAATTATAAAATACCAGTGAAATAAGATATACTTTGTTTTAGGCAAAAATGTTACCTTTCTAAGGAACAAAACATAAAAGATTATATAATTTCTGAATAAAATAATAGTTTACTACCTTTCTCTTACACTTCCTCACTCCTGGCCCAAGATAATATAAATGGACAACATATATTGGTTAATAAGCAAGTACTAACCACGGTTGGCAAAAATGAGCATTTCTAAATGATATTTAAAATACATGTGGCTAAAGAAATTATGTCAAAAGACTAATATTTTTTTATGCTCT
>NC_041221.1:93128379-93133379 GCF_002837175.3 Physeter macrocephalus | reverse complement strand
CAGTGCTGGACATCTTTGGAATTTTTTTACGATTTTAACAAAACTGTTATCTTAATAACAGACCCCATTTTCTCTCCAAACATCTTTGCTTCAGAATGGGAAAGCTCACTGTAATGTCATCTTTTTAGAACCATAAGTGTTCTCTAAAAGACATATGACTGAGATGTTTATCAGCGGGGATGTTTGCTGTAGTTCACCAATAAATTTGAATAATTTGACATAATTTCTGACAAAGATGAATGTTTCCACACTCATTTCCATAGTAAGGCAGTGTCTACATGAAGAAACAAGTTTGACTGACTTTACCTGCCAAATTGATCAGAAAAAGAACAAAACAGCCATTTAGTCCACAGAATTAAAGCAGTTTATGTGTACAAATCACCTTGGTGACCTGTCAAACCCAAAACTTGCATAATGGTATGTCACTTTGGAACCTATAGTATTACAAGGAAGCAAAGCAGTGGGACTCACCATCAAGGAACTGATGGCGCGTGGTAAAGAGTAAAGGAGGCATTATCAGTTGTGGGACTTGGAGTTAACGGCTGGGGTTATCCTGTGTCTGTGAAACTAGAGGTGTCATTTAAGTCATTTCACCTGTTTTCTCATCTGTACGAAAAAGAATTGGACTATATAGTTTCTAATGTCCCTGACAACTTTTCATTCTTTTCTTCTGTGTTATAGGTAGAGTCACGTCAGTAGTAATTACTATTTAAACTGGTTTCAGTAAACATGATGCTACTTGTAAATTCATTCTTTTATACAAGACCATAAGATATAATTGCATTGTGTTCATTACTATCAGAATGTAAGTTTTAAGGCATTAGGGCCTAACTCACCCACTACCACAGACAATAAAAAGTGGCAACAATGTCAGATTAACTTCTAGAAATGTTTAATTCAAGTACTAGAAAATTCAGCAATGAGTTTATTGTCCTTTCTGTTTGAGGAGGAAAAGGACTAATAGACCATAGTATGTGCTTGTGGTTGTGTGGGAACAGACAGACTTAGGGAAGCTTTGCTTTTTCTGACAACTTAGTGACAGAAAGTAGTATGGTAGATTTCATCATGACACCCACAGTGAGGAGGGGCAAGTTGCGTTCTTGTGGAAGTGGGTTAGGATCAGAAATATGGAAATGCAATATTTGTTCCTCATTCCTGTTCATTGTCTTTTTTTGTGCTCTGTGATAGTATCGCCTCCTCCCCACCCTCCCCTTATTACAATCCTGATTATGATAACCTTCCCCACAAGGAGTCACTTCATTTCTCTTTCACTCAAGGTTTCTTCTTATAACTTATTTTGAATGGCATTGACTCTCTTCCCCTCAGACACATTGATGTTTTGTTGATGTTTGACCTCTATTCTTTCATACATATATGCCTAGAAGAACAACATCAAAGTATCTACCACTTGACCATTTCCCTCTCACCTTACTTCTTCAGTAGTTTTTCGGAAAGCATCTCTCTTGTTCTCCTATGTCCATACCATGTCTATTTCATTTGTAATCTCATTAGATAAAACCTATGTGTAATTCTATTTTGTATTTTGCCTTTTATATTATTAACACTCAGGAAAATAGTGTAAGAATTTCAGTCTGCAGTGCTGTCAATCTGTCACCTTTCATGCACTACTTTAAAATTCCAAAAATGTAAATGAAGTAATTAACCTGATATGAAACAGTGACATATAATTGACTTTCTAAATTAGTGAACTACTGACTCTTTTTTATATCTTTGCCATTTTATAGGATTTCATATTGGCTAAATTTGGCTATGTAACAAAAGGTGTGATGTAACAAAAATTCTGCTTCCTACCATAATAAATACTGATGCTTATTAAACATCCTGTACTGTGCTGCCTAAGTATATTTATTTTAGATTCTTACTGTTTGAATTATTTCATACTCATGAAACTAAGGCATTATTTAATGTTAGTGGAATATAGACCCCAAATCATTGACTCAACCAGTGGAATATCCTTGAAAGAAGTGCTAATGAACAGACACATGAAGGAAAATGGAATTTGAAAAAATAGCCCAGAGAATAATTCTCCTTCATTCACACATAAACCCTTCCTCAGTGTAAATTTTTCAGTGCCATCTTGCATTGGAGCTGTCATCAGATGTCTGAATGATAGGTTTCAGGGTTCTCCTCTTCCTGTTAGTAATCTGGATACTCCAGTATTTTCCATTACGGTGGATATTGATAGAGGATGCTTAGAGCATAGTGACTGTTGTTTATGGTTCCCTAGTACATGAATTCAGAAGTGCTCTTTTACTACATGTAGTATTTGTACATGTTTTCTACCTGTGAATATACAGCCATAGCCATAGAGGTAAATAGCTACTTTCATTCCAACCCCATGTTTTCTTCCATGCAATGTATATATGGTTTTGTGCAGTAAATACAATCTTTAAAAGTCCTATCTCAGTTGAACATATTTCAAACCATTTACTCCCATAGACTCTTATCATCTCAGAAATGTGAGATGTGCTTTCATAAGAAAAATTACTCCAACATATTGTCAGAATCATAAATTCTAATTTAAAGGATTGTCCTACATTTTTTAGTCAGTACAGTGTACATTGAAACAGCCTTTATAACTAGTTAGTTGAATAGAAATTTCTTCCACCATCAGTATTCAGTTGGCTGTTTAAGCAGGCACACAAGCTCCAGGTATTTAGCATAAATTCCTAGATAGAATAGCCACCTGGAGATCCTTGTTCAAATATTTTGAAACAATGTAGGAAGCGTATGACTTACACTTATTACAGTGATGTCACTTTCCCATTTAAAAATGGGTGTCAACTTGTTCCCAATGTTTGGCAACTCTAATCACCCACAATTTTTAAAATTTTATCATTTTTTAAATTTATTGGCATATAGTTGCTTTACAATGTTGTGTTAGTTTCTATTGTACAGCAAAGTGGATCAGCTATATGTATACATATATCCCCTCTATTATAGATTGCTTTCCTATTTAGGTCACCACAGAGCATTGAGTAGAGTTCCCTGTGCTATACAGTAGGCTCTCATTAGTTATCTATTTTATAGGTAGTATCAATAGTGAAATCAGAGCTGATGCTTTTATTTTTTATACAGCAGGTTCTTATTAGTTATCTCTTTTATACATATTAGTGTATACATGTCAATCCCAATCTCCCAATTCATCACACCACCACCACCACCACCCGCTTTCCCCCCTTGGTGTCCATAGGTTTGTTCTCTACATCTGTGTCTCTATTTCTCCCTTGCAAACCGGTTCATCTGTAACATTTTTCTAGATTCCACATATATGTGTTAATATATGATATTTTTTTTCTCTTTCTGACTTACTTCACTCTGTATGACAGTCTCTAGTTCCATCCACATCTCTACAAATGACCCAGTTTTGTTCCTTTTTATGGCTGAGTAATACTCCATTGTATATATGTACCACATCTTCTTTATCCATTCGTCTGTCTATGGGCATTTAGGTTGCTTCCATGACCTGGCTATTGTAAATAGTGCTGCAGTGAACATTGGGGTGCGTGTATCTTTTTTTTTGGCGGTGGGGGGGGTGCATGTATCTTTTTGCATTATGGTTCTCTCAGGGTATATGCCCAGTAGTGGGTTTGCTGGGTCATATGGTAGTTCTATTTTTAGTTTTCTAAGGAACCTCCATACTATTCTCCATAGTGGCTGTATCAATTTACATTCCCACCAACAGTGCAAGAGGGTTCCCTTTTCTCCACACCCTCTCCAGCATTTGTTGTTTGTAGATTTTCTGATGATGCCCATTCTCACTGGTGTGAGGTGATACCTCATTGTAGTTTTTATTTGCATTTCTCTAATGATTAGTGATGTTGAACAGCTTTTCATGTGCCTCTTGGCCATCTGTATGTCTTCTTTGGAGAAATGTCTATTTAGGTCTTCTGCCCATTTTTGGATTGGGTTGTTTGTTTTTTTAATATTGAGCTGCATGAAATGTTTATATATTTTGGAGATTGATCGTTTATCCATTGATTCATTTGCAAATATTTTCTCCCATTCTGAAGGTTGTCTTTTCGTCTTGCTTATAGTTTCCTTTGTTGTGCAAAAGCTTTTAAGTATCATTAGGTCCCATTTGTTTATTTTTGCTTTTATTTCCATTACTCTAGGAGGTGGGTCAAAAAAAGATCTTGCTGTGATTTATGTGATTTATGTCAAAGAGTGTTCTACATATGTTTTCCTCTAAGAGTTTTATAGTGTCCGGACTTACATTTAGGTCTCGAATCCATTTTGAGTTTATTTTTGTGTATGGTGTTAGGGAGTGTTCTAATTTCATTCTGTTACATGTAGCTGTCCAGTTTTCCCAGCACCACTTATTAAAGAGACTGTCTTTTCTCCACTGTATATCCTTGCCTCCTTTGTCATAGATTAGTTGACCATAGGTGCGTGGGTTTATCTCTGGGCTTTCTATCCTGTTCCATTGATCTGTATTTCTGTTTTTGTCCCTGTATCATATTGTCTTGATTACTGTAGCTTTGGTATATAGTCTGAAGTCAGGGAGTCTGATTCCTTATAGTTTTCTGAGTACAGGTCTTTTACCTCCATAGGTAGGTTTATTCCTAGGTATTTTTTTGTTGTTGTTGCAATGGTGAATGGGATTGTTTCCTTAATTTCTCTTTCTGATCTTTCATTGTTAGTGTATAGGAATTCAAGAGATTTCTGTGCATTAATTTTTCTGTGCATTAATTTTGTATCCAAATTCACTGATTAGCTCTAGTAGTTTTTTTGTAGTATCTTTGTCTGGTTTTGGTATCAGGGTGATGGTGGTCTCATAGAATGAGTTTGGGAGTTTCCTTCTTCTGCAATTTTTTGGAAGAGTTTGAGAAAGATGTGTGTTAGCTCTTCTCTAAATGTTTGGTAGAATTCGCTTGTGAAGCCATCTGGTCCTGGACTTTTGTTTGTTGCAAGATTTTTTTTTTTTTTTTTTTTTTTTTTGTGGTATGCGGGCCTCCCTCTGTTGTGGCCTCTCCCGT
>NC_041221.1:93103274-93127899 GCF_002837175.3 Physeter macrocephalus | reverse complement strand
GATCCTCCCAGACCGGGGCGCGAACCCGGTTCCCCTGCATCGGCAGGCGGACGCGCAACCACTGCGCCACCAGGGAAGCCCTTGTTGCAAGATTTTTAATCACAGTTTCAATTTCATTACTTGTGATTGGTCTGTTCATCTTTTCTATTTCTTCCTGGTTCAGTCTTGGAAGGTTATACCTTTCTAAGAATTTGTTCATTTCTTCCACGTTGTCCATTTTATTGGCACAGAGTTGCCTGTAGTAGTCTCTTATGATGCTTTGTATTTCTGTGGTGTCTTTTGTAACTTCTCCTTTTTCATTTCTATCTTTATTGATTTGAGTCCTCTCCCTCTTTTTCTTGATGAGTCTGCTAAAAGTTTATCAATTTTGTTTATCTTCTCAAAGAACCAGCTTTTAGTTTTATTGATCTTTGCTATTGTTTTCTTTGTTTCTACTTCATTTATTTCTGCTCTGATCTTTATGATTTCTTTCCTTCTACTAACTTTGGGTTTTGTTTGTTCTTCTTTCTCTAGTTGCTTTAGGTGTAAGGTTAGATTGTTTATTTGAGATTTTTCTTGTTTCTTGAGGTAGGATTGTATAGCTATAAACTTCCCTCTTAGAACTGCTTTTGCTGCATCCCATAGGTTTTAGATCATTGTGTTTTCATTGTCATTTGTCTCTACGTATTTTCTGATTTCCTCTTTGATTTCTACAGTGATCTCTTGGTTATTTAGTAATGTATTGTTTAGCCTCCATGTGTTTGTGTTTTTTACATTTTTTCCCTGTAATTTATTTCTAATCTCATAGCCTTGTGGTCGGAAAAGATGCTTGATATGACTTCAATTTTCTTAAATTTACCAAGGCTTAATTTGTGACCCAAGATGTGATCTATCATGGAGAATGTTCCGTGTGCACTTGAGAAGAAAGTGTACTCTGCTGTTTTCGGATGGAATGTCCTAAAAATATCAATTAAATCTATCTGGTCTATTGTGTCATTTAAAGCTTGTGTTTCCTCATTAATTTTCTGTCTGGATGATCTGTCCATTGGTGTGAGTGAGGTGTTAAAGTCCCCCACGATTATTGTGTTACTGTCAATTTCCTCTTTTATAGCTGTTTTGCTTGTCTGTAAAGCTTTTGATTTCTCCGTCGAATCTGAATGAGATCCTTGCCAGGTAGAGTAATCTTGGTTATAGGTTCTTCCCTTTCATCACTTTAAATATATCGTGCCATTCCCTTCTGGCTTGCAGAGTTTCTGCTAAGAAATCAACTGTTAACCTTATGGGATTTCCCTTGTATGTTATTTGTCATTTTTACCTTGTTGCTTTTAATAATTTCTCTTTGCCTTTAATTTTTGTCACTTTGATTACTATGTGTCTTGGCATGTTTCTCCTTGGGTTTATCCTGCCTGGGACTCTCTGTGCTTCCTGGACTTGGATGGCTATTTCCTTTCCCATGTTAAGGAAGTTTTTGACTATAATCTCTTCAAATATTTTCTTGGATCCTTTCTCTCTCTCTCCTCCTTTTGGGACCCCTGTAATGCGAACGTTGGTGCGTTTAATGTTGTCCCAGAGGTCTCTTAGGCTGTCTTCATTTCTCTTCAATCTTTTTTCTTTATTCTGTTCTGTGGCAGTGAATTCCACCATTCTGTCTTCCAGGTCACTTATCCATTCTTCTGCCTCAGTTATTCTGCAATTGATTCCTTCTAATGTATTTTTCATTTCAGTTATTGTATTGTTCATCTCTGTTTCTTTGTTCTTTAATTCTTCTAGGTCTTTGTTAAACATTTCTTGCATCTTCTTGATCTTTGCCTACATTCTTTTTCCACTTATCCGTTCTTCTGCCTCAGTTATTCTGCAATTGATTCCTTCTAATGTATTTTTCATTTCAGTTATTGTATTGTTCATCTCTGTTTCTTTGTTCTTTAATTCTTCTAGGTCTTTGTTAAACATTTCTTGCATCTTCTTGATCTTTGCCTACATTCTTTTTCCGAGGTCCTGGATCATCTTCACTATCATTATTCTGAATTCTTTTTCTGGAACATTGCCTAGCTCCGCTTCATTTAATTGTTTTTCTGGGGTTTTATCTTGTTCCTTCATCTGGTACATAGTCCTCTGCCTTTTCATTTTGTCTGTCTTTCTGTGAATGTAGTTTCCATTCCACACACTGCAGGATTGTAGTTCTTCTTGCTTCTACTGTCTTGTAGCCTGAAGTCAAAGCTGATTTCTCAAGGCCTGTGCTTTCCTACGGAATCAATCTTGTTGTCTCATAGTTCAGAAATCCATTCAGTGGGCAGGGCTTGGGGACTGCTGATGTGTCCATGGTGGCCAGGCTGAGGCTCCGTCTTCAGGAGGGAGCTGCTGGGTGGGCACAGAGGGCACCTGCACCTTCAGACATGAGCTTGGGTGGAGTAGCAGGAGGTTTGGGAGCTGGAGCAGTCCATTCACCCTGAAATTCCTCCTTGGTCACAGCCTTTCCATCAGTGGCCTGCTCTTTCTTTTCTGTCTCTTCAGTGTCTCAGCAGAATGTCTAAAAACCCACAGTTGATTAACACATTCTCTTTTAAAAACATTTTGGTGGTCTTACTTTACTGTGTCAATGGCTCAATGCCTACACTAGAATCTAAAAGTAAGACACCCCCAACATATTGCAAATAAGACCAGTGCCACACCATTTCTACATAAACCTGAGACTACATTTGAAGAAATATGATCAAATGAAGATTAACCTGAATTTCTAGAGGCAAAAACTCAGAAATGTCTGAGGGTATACTGTAAGTAAGATCTGGAAAAGAATCAAAATCACAAATGTCTTTAGTCCCCAAATTTATATAACTCATTGCTTATTTTCCTTTTATTATAGGGAATAAAGGCTGAGATCTGAAAAGCTAACATAGCTACTTTTATGGTGAAATCTTTCTGTCCATGCTCACCTTGCCTTTTTCCCTCCCAATACTACCAGCTGTGAGTTTATCATAGCAGACATTAAGTAGTGATGATTGCATTCTTTATTTGAAGTTTGGAGTTATTTTGTAACTCCATTCAGGTTTGAAATCACAAGTATACCTTGCTTTATCTGACATATACAATTCTTTTGAAATTCAGAAAATCAAATTATTTCCCAGTAGATTTATAGGATAACTTTTGCAATTTGTGATTCTGATTTCTCTATGCTTTTCAATGGTCAGTGCTCTGTGTCTTTTAATTTTGTGTTTTTCCCTTTATAATCTTTAGTTAGGGCATATTGCAAAATTTGATGAGATAGATAATACAGCATCAGAATGTGAGACCTAAAATGTAAGATAAATTTACTTGATCTCATAGATATCAGTTAAATCATAATGTAAGCTTGAGTACACAAATACGACAATAGAGTGCTAGACATATTGGAAGGATAATTTAGATTTGAATGGACAAGGCTAATGCTTAATTTTAATTCTGTTCTGTGGTGACCATTGTGACATACTGCCTAGTAGCTCCTTCAGTAAAGGAGTTGTTGCCCCAAGTCCTGGGAGTGCTTTCAGCAGACAGCCTTCAGCTGTCAGCCCCTTGAGGGGTTTCCTTGGCTGCTGTGGGGATCCATATTCAAAGACAGAACAGTGTGGGAGATTAAGGGCCGAGCCATCTGGGCCCAACTTGGGATGACTCTGAAGGGTCATTCTAGGTCCAGAGCTCCTCTGGGGTTATGCAAGGTTGTCTGGAACCTGCATCTTACATTGACTTCTCTGTGCCCATTCTTGCTTTGTTCCCCTCCCTTCCTCAGATGTTGATCCTAAGGGCACTTCTTTGTAACATCCTGCATGCTAAATTCCGTCTCAGAGTCTGTTCCCTTGGGAACCCAACCTATGGTCTGTTTCTAAATATGCCAAACCAGAAGTTGCTGTAACTTCCTAACCATCACTTTCCCTGATCTATTCCATTTTGTAAATAGTGCCTCCGTTCATTCCACAAATAATTTTTGAGCACCTACTATGGGCCAGTCACTGTGTAGGGAAGGAGATGTGGTGTTGGCCCAGCAAATATGATCCTCCCCTCTGGGAGCCTATATTTCGGTGGGGAAGAAAGATAGTGAGCAAATCATTACCAGTATAATAAGTATTTCAGCTGGAAAAATGTAGGGTATTATATACAGATAGCCATGGTATAAAGACACGGGATTTGGAATTAATAGGTTTAGCTGAGCCACATACTAAGTATGTGAACATGGCAAATCACTTTCTCTAAGCATCACTTTCCTCATCTATAAAACGGGTCCATAATCCCTCAACTTCCAATCTATTTTAAAAGAAATTGTTCTATCTAAAGAGATAGTCTGTATATAAATACTCAGAATATTAAGGGTCTCTACAGAATTTATCTGAACCTGGCTTCCTTCCTGAATTGTGAGTTCTTCCCAAAGGTCAAATATCAACCTAATGGTAATAATGTATTACCTAGAACAGTTGATAAATTAGAATATCACTCCCCCGTTTATGCCAGGTAACAGAGTACGCAGCCTTTAAAATATGTTGAAAACAATACCGATAACTGGAACCTGAATTTTTTATAAAAATATTGTTAAATTTGTAGAATAACTTTGAAAACTTTAATGAAATTTCAAATGCAGCAACATCTTTGTGGAAATTCAACGTAGAGGTTTTTTCCCCAGATTTAGCGAGGTATAATTGACAATTAAATTCTGTGTATATTTAAGGTGTACAACCTGATGACCCTAGTATCTGTATACATTGTGAAATATTCAACCACAGCCAAGCCAATCAACATATCCATCACCTCACACCTAAGGTAAAGGCTTTTAAGAGAAATTTGTTAAATAACATGATCTCCTGCACTCAGTTATCTACTATGTATCTTTGTGGCAGGAAATTGTATCCCTTTATCTTTCTTTTTCCCAGACCTAAAGAAAATGCTATGCTTTCAAACTGAAGTGTATTAACATTCTCCCAGCTGAATGTGTAGGCCTGCCCCTGCCGAACCTATATATATACCAAAGTATTTTTAGTATATACCAATTACTAAAGGCTCATAAGTGATTTTTAAACTTAGTATTGTGAACATGCTTAATACCTATTTGCATCAGAAACATTTCTTGGTATGCAGTACATTTATAAAGTTTTTAAAAGTTTTCTCGTTTTTCCATTTTAGACCGTGTATTGTCATCATTTAAACATCTCCTTTGCTAAGCCTGCCTTAGTGTTTTGGACTGGCAGTGTTTTTGTCCTTACTTATACTTTTATGATATATCCACTTCATATATATTCATTGTAATTTTCAAATCTGTGTTTTATAATATCTTGCCAACTTATGGTCAGTCTTCTAACATTACATAATAAAGCATTTTAATCAAATAAGTCACTTTGATGAAGGCTTACACTGGCTTTTTAATCTGTGACCTCTTTTATTTATTTTTTCTTACAATTAACTTGCTGTTTTCTTGATTAATAAAGTAAGTTTCTCATACTGTGGCTTTTTTTCTCACATCATGTGTTTTTGTAAGGCACTGGTCTTCTTTCCCAACTCCCAGATTGTCAGTCACTTAATATTTGTTTTGTTTTTTTCTTTTTCTTTTCAACCTACCTGCCATATGCTTTTTTGTTGTTGAAGGAGTCTGCACGTGGCAGCATGGTCTAGGCAGGAAAGGAAAAGGAAGTTATTACTGCTCTCTTCTGGCCGCCTGCAATAATAAATCATAACTTGCCATTCCCTAACTGGTGGCTGGAGACTTATCTTCATAAATGCATGTGACCCAAGAAGTTTCAGTTTACATACCCTATCCCTTGGGGTTCTTGCCTGTAGAGAGCCTTTTCCTTCCTGAAATTAGACAAAGGTTGTAAGAATTGAAGCTAGGGCTTCAAAGCACAGGAAAAGAGAATGTTGTCTTATCCTGTTGTTACAGTGGAGCTCCAGCTGGCCATGTTTACCTACCCAGGGTGTGAGGCTGCATGTCCATCTGTGAGGGGCCGCACAGCGCTGAGGCTTGCCCTTAAGTTTGGAACCTAGGAACTTTGGGAAATATTTCTTGTATGTTTTCCTACATGGTTACTTTTTTAGTGACAACTCTCTAGGTTTAGGTATATCCTTAAATTGCTAAGCATTGAGCACAAAGATTTACTCATTTGCTAGAGTGACATTTAACTTCTGTATTATACATTCAGTGACCATATAATTTACTCTCCAAACCAAAACACTTTTCACTGTGAAAGGGGACATTATTAATCACTATACCAGGTCAGCAGGCATAAACCAGGACTGTCCTGGACTATCTGGAATGTGTGGTTATCCTATTTATACCTAATTCTTTCCTTTGAAAACATTTAAGCAAGCCCAAATCACTTTACATAATGGAGAAATTTGGGGTGGAGGTGGGTGTAGTAACTGTATGACACTTCTTAACTGCTACCCTATCAGCACAAATGTTGATGTCACTGAAGAGTACATAGATAACCATATCTAAAAGGAAGGATACATTTTAGAAATTAAAAACGAATGTCAAGGTAATAATAATAGTAGCTGACAGTATTGGTTGCTTCCATGCCTTATTTATCCTTCAGCCACCCTATAAAGTGACTCCCACTTTTGTTATTCTTATAATTAGTTTTGATTAATAATAAATTTGTTATTATTCCCATTTTTGTATTCTTATAATGATTAACCAAAAATAAAAATGTAAGGACATCTTATTCCAAAGCCTGTGTGTGTTTTAACTACAACACTATACTGCCTTCCTCTGGACATACTTCATATCTCTGTGATTACCTTTTTAAAAATATAGTCAGCTACACTCCCTTTTATGCAAAAAACAGTGGTAAAGAGACTCTCTATCTGCCAGCTTGGCACTGCTGAGCCATGGCTCTGTGCTTTGCAGCCAGCCCAGTAATTCTGAAAGTGTTCGCTGGTGCCCAGAAAGTGAGGTTGCCACAGTATGGCTTCAACAATTGTTTTATCATGGTGCTATTACTGGTCTAGTATTCTGATTACAGGATTTTAAACAGACGCAATAATCGGCTCTTTCTACTCCTCAGAAAGGTGATTTTAGAATTATTGAACCACATACTCTAAGGAAAAAGCAGCCCTTCATAAGTTTTTTTCCTTTATGGATCTATGACCCTTTAAAAAATAATACTGTCATTAAATGCATTCTAAATTAAGCTGCTGTTACCTTCTACATTGAGAAAGGAGAATGCACTAGTTGACACATAAGGCGTAGTTTGCATTGTATGTTTTTGTGGGATCCTCTACTATAATTGTGTACCGTGTGTCAGGTGCTCTGCAAGTGGCTTTATGTTTAGTTCATGTCATCTCACAATAACTCTATGACTTAGTTTATTTATTATCTCCCTTTTACATGTGATGACATAGAGACACTGAAAAAGTTGAAATAATTCACTCAAGGTGTTACTACCAGAAGTGGCAGAGCAGGGATTTGAACCCAGGGAATCTGACTCCAAGGTCCTTGAGTCTAACCACCACACTCCTTATGAAGACTGCTTACTTGAAAGCTTCTACTTTTGAAGGAGGAAAAAAAAAAGTGAATGCAGATGAGAAGTGTGAACTGTAACATGTGAGAGCTGAGTGTCATACTTGTCTGAATTTCCGGCTGGGCAGTTTAGTCTTCATGTTTCATCTACCAAAGAGTGTACGTATTTCATTATAATCACTAGAGGTGCTTCAAGAGCCTTGGGTGACAGAACCAAAGTTTTAATGTTGCAGCAATGATATTTGTTCTGTGGGTAGTATGCTATTGGGATCGACTTGTACAAAAGAATCTTCAGGAAGACGTTAACAGAAAAGACTCTACCAAACCCATTGTCAGCTGATTAGTCATCTTGGCCCAGGGCACATTTTTAACCCGGTAGGCCTGATAGCACAGAGGACAGTGCACCACTTGCTAGGGGACATACAGGGAGAACTGTAAAATGACGGGAGAGGCTTGTGGTAAAATACCAGAGTTTGTCGAACCACATAAAGACTTCACTCAAGTAGAAGCACTGAGTGTAATTACAATCTGCATAACGAAAATGTGAAAAGGTATCAGCTTTTCATACTTTCCAAACTTTGGAACAACTTAATCTGAAATCTAACTTGAGAAGCTCTAGAGGGAGCTAATCTATTTATATACATATGCATTTTTTTAAAGACATCTCAAATCTCAGCCGTGCTATTAACCAGACTGAGGATTCATTCATGCTCATACAGTAGTAATGATCTTCAAATTTATAAACATACAGTAGTGTCAGATCTTCATCTGAAGGAAACATGGGTTATTTGATTTTCTTTGAAAATATTCTTTCCTGTACAAGTGATTCACATGCTGTAACCCTCACAGTACATATGTGTAACACATGTCAGAATTTAAAAGGAAAGCAATGGCTTTTGCTGATGAAAGACTTTTAAAATATTTCCCTCAAAAACATGTTTAAAATATATATGCAAATATAAGTATGGGTCTACACGCACATATATACATCCCTACCCCTAAGCCACACTGGCTCTTTCGGGAGGTCCCCTCGGACTTTAAAATATAAGACATATTTATTCTGAGTGCTGTGACTGCTGGGTCACAAATATGGGAAAATAAAATTATCTGCTTCTTCTTTTAGGTTAGGGTGAAGACAGCCCAGTTTAGGATTCACTTCTTTTTCAAGTTGGGAGTATTGAATCTAGTATTAGGTTGGATTTATAATTTCCAGAATCCAAGGCCCTGGAGTAGAGACACGAAACTACCCCCACAGATTTCATGGTAGAGCATCCCTATAACATCAACATTTCCCTGCCTTCAAAAGCTTATCTTCTAAGCTAAGACAAATGGACAGCAACTTTTTCATTTGATTTAGTGGAAGTAAAAGAGTGTTTATGTTTTCCTTTGCTAAAAGTAGCTCACGGTAGAGTTCTAGAAGAAATGAAACCCACAGAAAAGTTAAACAGTTTGTAGGTACAAAAAGGGAATTAAGGAACTTTTAGGGTGACATGAAGTATTTGAATTGGGCCAGGTACTTATGAAGATAGTAAGCAGGTGCATCATTTGAGGGCATTGGAGAAAGCATGGTGAGGGAGGTTAGGTGGACAGAAAAGACCTGCCTGATTTCTGGGGAGAGATGGTAGCAGCCCTGTGGAAGGACCATATCCATGGAGGAGAGCAAAGGTAGCTGCCACTGACTCTGGCCCTCTCATTCCACCCTCTGGTCCTCTGGTCTCCATCTCGCCAAAAACTTACACTCAGATAAGCTGTCTTATCTTGTTATAGTTACTTAATGTTAAAAATCTTACTCTTACTCTGGAAGAAAAAAAAAATAGGTATTTTTTTTCTCTCAATTTCAACCCCATCAAAAATTTTAATAAGATGAGCCTGCATACAGATGGTATATGTTTTTACTGTTCAAAGTACTTGATATTTATTGGGTTAATTTTGTCAGACTAGGAGCATGCAGTACAATGAAGGAAAGAGCAGATTAATTGTGTATAAGCTAAGGTGAAAAGACATTATAACAAAAATGGAATAGGTGAACAGAATTAGGAAGGGGAAACAAAAATATCAGGTGACACCATCAAATATTTGTATTAATTCTCAAATCATCAGTATGATTTATACAAATATTTAACTTTCCCTGTTATCCTATACATCATTTATTATAGAACTGTAGTAATAATTTTTAATGCTGTTGATAGTATGATTTTGCTTATGGCTGATTTCTCTTAGCATGATTTTCAGAATTTCAGCATTCTTTACTGATTTGGATTTGGATTTTTTTAAGCATTCTTTTAAATGTCCAAGTCAATGAAATATTGTATATATGAAAACGGAATTAATCAAATGAGTTTATTTATATAAGAGTGTAATAGTATATTACTGAGAAATAGACCCCATGTGATACAAATGAAAGAACACAAGACATAAAGTCATGGTCAAGTCAGAGCTGTGTCACTTTACATGGCCACAGATATAGAGTCATATCTGTGTGGCCTTTAACCAGTTTCAGAGCTTCAGTTTCCTCCTTTGAAATGGGGAAAATGATACAAGTTTTATATACACTTCAATATTATTTCAGAGTGAAGTGAGATTGACTATATATTCATTTTGAAATGTATGAAGTGCTACTCAGATAGAAACAAATATTATACACACAAAGAAAAACAAACAATATTTTAATTACAATTTTACCATACATTAATTAAGCCATGAAACTTTAGGATGTTGATGTCTGGGTTATCAAAAATTTTTTTTCACTTTTATTCGACTCAATACCATACTGCCATACTGAAGACATTTTAACAAAAAATAATGCCATCTTTCTTTTTTGAAAGATTGATATTGAGATCACAAGCTCTTACCATTTTTAGAAATTAAGATCCCTCTAAGAATCTAATGAAAGCTAAGCATCCTCTCCCAGAAAAATATTCATATCACATACAGACAGACTTTTGCAAAGAATTTCAAAGGTGTTCATATCCGTGGATCCTAATAAAAACCACATCTCCACCTTAGATTGATATATAGTAGGACTTCGGTCATATGGCTTCTTTCCTTTCAGATTTCTGGGTTTTCCAGACTATCACGGTCTTCTACTGTGGACTTTTAAAGAAGTTGTTTTCCTGCCCAGCTGTGCCTCCACCCATTCCTTGCTTTAGCTGTGTTCCATCTAAGGTCTGTCTCTTGAACAGTCTTGATTCCTGTGTTCAGTCTACCCCCCGACTGCTATTCTCCAGCATTTTTCATCAGTGCTCATTCCTAGTGGAAGCAGTAAGGGAGAGAATGGGAGCTAGGAACCACACCAACAGATGCAAGGAGCGGAGGCTTTGGACGGAAATGGCAGTTGCCAGTAGTTCCAGTACTACCAGTTGCAGCAAGGCCAAACAGGAAAATAGTCTTAAAAACTAAAATGTTAAGATTTTCACCGATTTAAAATTCTACTAATCCTGAACAGTCAAATATTTGAAATTTTTTGTTACTGGGTTCATTTGTAAACAGCTCTTGATTGAGATCCTCTGGAATTTGACCATTGCCCTCCTCTAGTAATATAATATGAAAGAGCTTTTTAAACTGTAAAGAACTATAACAATGTAAGGGAGTATCATGCTGGATTATTAATGTGGTTTGATGTGATGTGAAGAAAAGTTACAGATCATCACCATCCATTGTGTGAAATGTCAGCCAGATGAAAAAACAGACCAAAGTTTTTTCGCTCTGGTAGTCAGTCTATCAACTGTATATTTTTCCAGGTTTGTAGAATTTTAATCCCCAGATTTTCTACTTTTGCACTAAATCCTCAGCCTTGTCAACTCTTAATTTTATATCATTTCACAAATGGTCCTCAATATCTAGTGCCTTCAGACACTACCACCTTAAATTTAAGTCAGCATGTGTCAACAACAACCAAAACAAAATTAAGCACAAATATTTTTAAATGCAGACATATTCTTGGACTACCAGAAGAGTGTGGTGTTCTTATTTAGTAACTTCAACAACAATCTTTCTAGATCTCTAAGTGTTCCTGTTTAGAAAATGAGAATAAGGACATATAAGTTCTTCATGAGCCAGGTGGATTCACTGTTGTGGAATTTGGGGGGTTATTATCCAATGTCAGTTTAAATTTCTATATTCTAGTGCCATTGTAATCTAATGAGAATCTATTTTTAAAATAAAATCTAGAAGCAGGTAGTAAACTGCTTAATAGTGAATGTGAAGTATCGAATTAGAGTATTATTTTATGCTTTTAAAAATATTATTGGTACTGCCAGGTGAATTTTTGCAGTAATATTATGATGTTCATAACCAACATTGATTTTAAGATTTGCACATTACATAAGCAGAAACCACAAGGCACAAAGATTTAAGGTGCAGAAATGCTGCTTAGGCAGCATTAACAGTGAATTAGATTCCCATTAGGTACTGTTTAGTGAAAGGGGATGTGCATATGCAGTGTTTAAAGAAATTTAGGAGAGAGACATTTTTAGTTCAGAATGCCAACAGGCATCATTTGGTATTAGAAGTGTGGCTTGCATTGTTTTCTGTGTGAGCTTTCATCACCATTCAGAATTCTCCCTTTTTTTAATGCAGTAATGTATTTTTGATAGACAATAAATTAATAGTAAATGATAGAGAAATTGCTCTTTTTTAGAGGGAGAAAAGACATTTGATGCAAAGAAAGAGTGAAGGCATGGCTATAAAATTCAAGGCTACTAGATACTGTATTGTAACTAATTTTTTAATTAAACTTTCTTATATTTGTTGTGTCAAATCAGTTACTAGTGTTAGTAGAATTAGAATGTTTATGAGTCTTTTAATCTAGAACTATTATTTCTCAGTTTCTTTATTTTGCAGACCACTGATGAATTCTTCCATTTCTTCAAGCCAAGTGGCTCTTTTTTAAGTTTTAGAACGATTTAATTTTATAGAAATAACATTCTATAGAAACAAGTTAAAATGTAATCATTTTTCAGCATAAAAGAAAGCAAAATGACATTGATAATCTTTGAAGACAAAGATCTTTGTGATCATTTAAAACACCAAGGAATTACAAGGCCATGGTGAAGAGTAGGCTAGTTAAATTGGAAAAGTCAAAGACATCTTTCTTTACTGATGTGCCATCTACTAAAAATTAGCAGAAGTTAGTCCTAAGTAGCTAACAGTGAACCCCTGGTACAACTCCCTGAAGCACTGAAATAAGATGTGGTGGAAGAAACTTATAAAAGAAGCCCTCAGGGATTCTTCCGTTTTTCCCCTGTGATGCCTTTAATCCTTGAATTGTCAAACCAGGTGGAAAATAATGGAACTGCGTAGTTCTAAGACTTAAGTGGTATTGTCTTTTGAAAAGAAAATATTAGGTCTTTTCACACCTCTGGACAAGAATAAGGCATGTGTTCAGTGTAGAAAAGAGTAAATTTGAACAAGAGATGCATATTGCTTTTCATTTTTAATATAATATTACTGTTATCTATGACTAAGCAGATTGCACCCAGTAGGGAAAAAAATTGTGGCCAATATTTTATTTTCCTTTTTAAAAACAGATGATTCAACGAGAAGCAGATGTGAAAAGTAAGGTGACTGCTGTGGCGTTGACAGACTCTGTTCACAATGTGTGGCATCAAGAAGCTGGCAAAACGATTCGAGAATGGATGAGAGAGGTGAGATGATTTTTTTCAGTGCTGAGATGAATGAGTGTGAGCCTTTATATCTTGAGCAGCCCCACTAACTTATATCACCTCCCACCGCCAAACTCCCTTTCTGGAGGCAGAAAGAGGGAATAGAGAAAACTAGACATGGTTGAAATAATAATAGGAAACCCTTCTGAAGAAAGACTACTTTTTTGAAAGCCCTCCTCCCCTTTTTCTTTTTTCTTTTTTTGGCTTTCTATAGAATATCCCCTTTTTCTTTTTCTTTTTTCTTTTTTTTGGCTTTCTATAGAATATATGTATGCATACAGTATATAGTAGGAACTTTGGCTGAATAAGGTCATGATCTGTTAGGAGGTTATTATTCCCTGATTTTTAATTTTGGTATTTAGCATTGGTACTGCTTAATTACAAAAAACAAGCCCAATATACACTGTCTCATTCTTTTCTTCAGAAGTGGTCAATATGTGCCCCTCTTAAATGGATGGCTCACTGCTGCCAGTAGGGGGAGAAGAAGTGAAAAGCTGAAATAGTGTTTTATAGACCCTTGAGCTAGGAGAAACCCAGAGGCTGGTCATGGTCTAGCCTCAGGCTAAGAAAGCTTTTTCACACTTCCTAAGGGCTTGTGAACCTGAGAATTTACAAGGACTCATTGAACATGCTCCCATTTTTCAAAAAACTTTCAGCTCATTATTTCCTTGATTCCTATTACAGATATATAGCTGAAATTTCTTTTTTACTTATATTCACCTTCTTGATAATTATAAGCATTTGACATTAGCCATGCCATGCTTTAGCAATTGTTTAATCAAATCAATACTTATATTTATATATATGAATGAGCTGGTTGACCTTCCTGATTTTCTTCCAGTTTTGTTTTTTTTTTTTAATAGAATACCCAGGTATTTATTCAGCTGACCTCTCAGCATAGGTACAGTAACTTCTGCCAGTCCTCATGGTGCACCATAAGGACCAGAGAGTTAATGTTTGTAAAGAGTTTTGAATAAACAGAAGGACTAGGCTATGTAATCCCATAGTGGTGTTGTCATATCACCAATCTGTTTTCACTGTTGTTATTCTCCATTAGAAAAAGTGTTTTCATCATGCAGAAGTCCAAAATATTTTTACTCCACTCCTCATAATAAACATATAAAGGTGGGGTTTTTTAATCTATTCTAACACCCAGGTGTTTTCTGACCACATTGCTTTTCTCCTTTCACAATTTAGCTACATCCTTAATTTTCATTTCCAAGGACCTAAATTCTTCCAAGAGAAATTTTGTGTATTTTATGACTATACTTTCTTATGCAGTTTATCTGTCCAAATGGATACATAAACAGCTCCCAGTATTATGTAACTAGTAAGGTTTATAAATGATCTGTTGGTACCTTTCCCCCCCACACACAGTCAATATAGAATTTAGGGCTTATCCCAAACAAGAAGCATCCCTGTTTATCATTTTTTTAAATTGCGAGTTCTTCATGTCTCATTCCAGGTGACAAATATAACAGAATTTATTTAGATTTACTTTTTAAGTATTTCTAAGATTGGATTAGGCATCCCCTAAAAATCAGCGTATATTAATCTGTGCATTTTGTACGCGGGCCTCTCACCGCTGTGGCCTCTCCCGTTGCGGAGCACAGGCTCCGGACGCGCAGGCCCAGCGGCCATGGCTCACGGGCCCAGCCGCTCCGCGGCATGTGGGATCCTCCCGGACCGGGGCACGAACCTGCGTCCCCTGCATTGGCAGGCGGACTCTCAACCACTGCACCACCAGGGAAGCCCTGTGCATTTTTTCATCTGACTGAAATAGGCAGTAATTGAATTTATCTTAATTTAGTCAAAGCTGTCAATAATATTTTTGCAGACATAGCTTTTATAAAATTTTTGAAAATTTTATAAAATTTGATAAATGACCTAGTTCTTTCAATTCCCTCAATTATGCCGTAGGCATAAAGAAGCATGAAGAGTTTTGTGTTATGACGTACCAAAATTCAAACCCCAGGTCAATCACTTACCTAGCTGTGTAGTCCTGGGCAAGTTTTTTAATATCTTTGAGATTCAATTTTCTCATCTATAAAATATAATACCTATCTTGTAAACATGGTTGGGAAAAAATACATGTACGGAAACAGCACAGTTGTTGACACTTTAAAGAAGTTCAGTAAATCACAGCTATATTTTTTCATTATTTTCACCCCAAATAATGTAAGATAGATGAACACTGTTCTCCTTTTGTTTCATGAATGATTTGCATATTCAAACTATCTTACAAAAGAGAAGTAATTCAGAACAAGGAGTTAGGAGAACTGAGTATTGATAATGATGCTGGCTTAGTCACTCACTAGGTAAAACAGTAATTAAGGAGCTAGCGTGAACTACCTGGGTGTACCAGGTACTCTGCCAAGGCTTACTGTCTTGAGGAAGCCGCTCTGCCTTTGTGGGCCTGTTTCATAATTGTGAACTACACGTAATAATTCCGATTTCATCTATTTCATGAATTATTGTGAGAATCAAAGGTGATAACCAAGAGGAAAACCCCTTGAAAACCAAATGGTACTACGTAAAGAAATCAAGTGTATTATTGTAGAAAACACTATAAGATCCCAGAGATAAAAATGATTAGATCATTGTTGATGGGGCTTTGAAATCATCCCTGCTTAGAGCTCTCCACTGAAACAAGAGCAAAAAGAGGGACTATAGAAGTCTCTTTCAGATATCCTTACAGGAACTCACCTAAATGTGTGATCCCCTAGTGGAGAATTCATTGTGGTTTAGCAAGGTTAGAGTCCAGGATTTCCCAACACTCAGGATGAAACAGCATCCCCTCTTCTTTCTCCTTTTCAGTCCCTATGCACTCTGCAAGACTCTGTGAAATACTGAAGAGCAAGCAAGCCTGGATTCAGCGATTAGAAAGGGCAGTTGTCTTGAGCACAGGTGTTGGGAGAAGCCGTGGCAGGGCAACGTTTGTGCCCTCCACCGCCCACTGCCCTACCACCTCTGACTCCAGTTCCATTTAAAGTCAGCCCAAAAACTGAGAGAGTTTGCAGATATCCCCTCCAAGAAAAACACCTCAGCTGAACCGGCACGTTATCCATAAAAACACCAGTCTGGTTGTAGATGAAGCCTCAGTGCTTTTGGCCTCTTGATGATTGGCACCATTATTTCACCAAACACTGCTTTAAAATGTGGAAGTAAGATGATGGTACAAATTGCCTAGTCGTTCTTGTACTACAAATTAGTAAAGCTGTTTGTTGTTTTACAAACATGCTTAAATTAATATGGTAAAGTTGCTGATGTTAAGTATTCATTTACTATAGAAAACTGATTTTTTAAAATTCTTCTAATTAGCACAGTGAAAGAAGGTTAAGTACTGTATTCTAGTATTAATTGTATAACTTTAAAATAACAATTTCTTTTAAAGAAAGAAGGTCAAAGAGGGCTACTTATGGCAATGATTCCAAGCAAAATCTACTCCCAACCAAAAGACCAAGCATACATACTAATCCAGCCTCAAGAGAAGAGGTAGAAAGTAACCAAAGACAGCTCCTGAAAGGAACTTCTTACCTCAGGCTCCAGGCCTGTAAAGTCTGAGTGCACAAGGATGAACCCACTTAGCATAAGAAGGACATTATGCTAAGTGAAATAAGCTAGACACAGAAGGAAAAATACTACACGATCTCACTTATATGTGGAATCTTAGAAAGTTGAGTACACAGAAGCAGAGAGTAGGATCGTGGTTACCAGTGTCAGGAAGGTGGGGAAACAGGGAGATGTTGGTCAAAGATTGCAGTGGTATAGAATGCACAAGTCTAGAGACCTAATGTACAGCATGATGACTATATTTAATAATACTGTTTCGAAGACTGGAAATTTGCTAAGAGAATGGATTTCAGGTTCTTTCACCACACACACTGAAAAATGCTAGCTATGTAAAGGAGAACATGTTACTTGGCTTGACTGTAGTTTTTTCACTATGTATATGTATATTAAATCATCATGTTGCACAACTTAAATATATAGTTTTTATTAAAAAAAAAAAAAAGGCTGAGTGGGTGAATGTCATTTCCTGACATACCCCTGGCCTCTGAAAGTCTCCAGCCAAGCCAGATGTATGGTTCTACATAATAGTCTACATAATAAGGGTTCATACCCTTAACCATCACCATTCAGTTCTGAGTGTCAGTCCTGGAAACACAACCTGATAAGTAGTAGTTGTTCTTGTCTGAGGACACAATGCCTTCCATATTAAGCATCAACCTCTAGACACTGATGATTTATAACTCATAAAAATGAATAAAAATCTACGCTCAACCAGGGCAACATGCATCTCCAAATACTTCCACATATCTTGCACAGGAATACCTAGTACCTACTTTTCTCTTTAAACATAATATATTAAGTTGTAAACTTTTTATAAAATTTTAAAATTCATTTCATATCTACACTGAAATATTGTCAACCTTGGTTTAAATAGTCACTCAGCACTGTTTTCGCCTATAGGCACTTCTAGTTTATACTAATAGCTCCCAAACTTTTGGATTTCACGAAGAAGGCAATTTACAACCACAAAAACCTAAAGTTTTAATTTTAATTTTAAAGTCATAATTTCAGAGTAAAAGACCTTTAAGTTGAAAACACTTAACTTTAAGATACTCACTGTATTGCCTTTTTTTCTCTTATTCCCTCAGATCCAGAGAAATTGTAGTTACAGCATCCATCCCAATCTGCTAGCTCTGGCCAAGGGCTTCTTTCTCTCAGCTTGTTGGTCAGGATGAGGCGGGGCTGCATCTGAGGCTCAAGCATGGCTCTGTTGGTACCTCTAGTCCAGCATGCCTTGTTGTCTGCTCAGGGCAACTGAAAATAACATCTCCGAGGTCTGGGAACACACTCCAGCATGATCTGGGTTTAGATAGGGCCTTCCTAGTGGGCTGCTTCTGTCGTCATCCAAGACACTTAGCTAGTGTTCATCTCAACTGAAGAACTGGGATAGGGTGCAAATTGGGGCATTGAGAAGAGGGATAAAATAAGCATTAGAAAAACAGTGAAAAGAGATTTGGTTTCTAAACTATAAAAACACATCTCAGAATAGGGGGTTACATCTGATAAGATGGAATTTCAGATAGATTGAATTCATATGTAATGGCTGTATGTCTTTCTCATATTTCCTTCTTTACATATATTTCCCAGTTTGTTTACATTATTTTGTTTCATTATACTCTACCATATGGCAAACATATTTTTAGCTTGTTTTGTCCTTTTCTCTCTATATTTTTCCCAGTGGGATAGAAATGTCACACAAACATGCACACACCGTACGTATACGTCAACTTATGGTATCAAACCTTTACAGTTCTATACCAGTACTTTGTCATTGCAGAGAACTTTTGGACATATTTACTTTAATTATAGGATGTTTGTTTTCTATCCTATTTTTATGAGAGATCAAAGCCTAAACGTGCCTAGATAAAAACTGAAATTTCAGGATCATAAAATGTAAAGCTGTATTTTGTTTTAAATGTTTGAGTTAAAGGTGACCTGGATAAAATCCATTTTGTTCGGCTTTTAAAGTCAATGACGAGTTAGAAAATGACTAATCGCCTTAATACTATAATGTACCATCACTGTTACTAATACTGGAAATATCCTATAAGACATAGTTTTACATATGTGAAGTATAAGTGAACAGTATTAAGACTGACATATCACCTGGGTAATAGCCGATTTTCATCCGATTTGGAGGTACTACTAGGATGAATAATAATTAAAATATATACCTAATCGCTGCCTGTCTGTCGGTAGAGCTAATTGCTGTCATTGAAAAGACTAAATCATTTAAGAAAAAGAGAGAGAAAGAGAAAGTCATTCTTCATTGAAGCTATCTCCCTGTATCATTGGAAGCCTATTTTTAGTACCTATAGAAGTCATGATTTTTGAATTTATTAGGGGTTGTGATGAATGATAAAACAAATCATCCATTTACATATCTTGACACTGCTTTGGAGAATACTCATTTCTTACAAGCAAGTGTCACACTATATAAAAGCTGGCTAATTGTGTGCTAATCTTCTGCATTATCTAGAACTCTCTGAGGTGGTATTCTATCAATAGTAATATTAATTTTATTTATTTCAAATGTATGAAATATCTTCTAAAACCCTATTTCTTTTATAATTTCTTCTCCCTTACATTGTATAATTTTGCATTCAGCTGCTAATTAAGATTAGGAGTGAAAATTATAGAATACATATCCACTTTAAACCATCAAGCTTTTATAATACATGAAGATAGTAATATTTTATCCATTTTAAATGTAAAAAGAGAGAAAGCAGTTAAGAACATTACTAGATGTTGTGTTTGTTTTCATGTTTTTTTTTTCCACACAGTTCAATAGTTTCATTGATCTACTGTTTCTTACAAAAATCTGCCATGCTTTGTGAACTTCACTTTCTAATCTCATACAGCAACCCTTCCTTTATGTTATTCCTGCTCTCCCTGGTCCCAGAACAGTAGGGTTGCCTTGACAAATCTATTCAAAAGCCATTCCTCAGCCTTTATTGGTGGGGACTGGGGCCTTTGAAATTCTCTCCTCACTGCAACACAGCTGACATCTTCTTCCAGACAGAATGAATTAAGGAAATACAATAAGACACTTGATCTACCAGTCAAGGATCTTTCCACAGTGAGGACGGATTCCATGGTGCACAACCAGGACAGCAAGCATCTAAAAATACACAATACATGCTTGTTTACCAGAATAGCAATCAGCGATTTTTCCAACATGATTGATAGGATGATTTCTTTTAAAATAAAATCTGTCTAGAAATTCATTGTGTTTGTGTGTGTGTGTGTGTGTGTGTGCGTGTATGTTGGAAATTTTTTTAAAGCCATGTGAGGTAATCACATTTTTAAAGCCAGACTTCAAATACACACTTAAAATGTATGGAAGGAATATAGGTTATTTTTATTTCATCTGTCTGAGTTGTAAATCATCATTATCTTAGAGGTTTATCCTTAATATTGAAGCCTTTGTGTCCTCAGACACACAGCTACAATTTACCAGGTTGTGTTTCTTTTGAACTGTTTGATACAGCCTTCATTGAAACAAGTTGAAGTAAAAATTAAAAGATAGTATATTTATATGGGCCAGATTTTGAGGAGTAATTGCAAAATTTATTTCCTCTAGTATTACAAAGACAAAGAATATAGTTTTAAAATATCACTATTCTTTCACATGTTCAAATTAATATTTATTTCCATCTAAAAGTTTAAAATAGATACCCTTTTCAATTTCCTTTAATTAAAATCCTAGCCTTCTCTTATGAGTATACTGCATCATAGTTCACAGAAGGTTACATGTCTTCTTAATATCAGGACAGATAACTTGCTGAATTGTAGAAGATGAACTTTTTTCCACAGTCATGTTGGTCATGAATAATTACTGACTGTTTACATAAGAGAATTTTTTACAGAGTATGGAAAATAGAGTATACTTATAGTGGTTGATTGTATAGGATAAATTAATCTCTACAGCCTAACAAGTTGGTCTTGCCTTAAATTATGTTTCAACAGAACATTGTCTCTTTTACATTGCAGAACTGTTGTAATTGGGTCTCTAGCTCAGAACCATTAGACACATCAGTGGAGTCCATGCTTCCTGACTGTCCCCGAGTCTCAGCAGGTATGTGTTTGATGAGAGATGTATAGAGTGCTTTTTATTAAGGTGAAAAAATATGCTAATGAAATGTGGAATTCTATTTTGTGAATTAAGCATGTTGTTCTGCCTTGAATCTTTGAATGAATTATTGGTAACATACAGCATGGGTCTGACCCACTACCAGAAGTGCATTAAGTAGCTGAAGATGCTTACCATCAAACTCCGTAAAGATGAATAGGTGAAACAACGCGAGAGTAATATGGACAGTTGCTGTTGAAGCTTAGGGAGATTAGATGTACATAAATTGAAAATTAGGACAAGGACTGGATCTCTGTACAGGATCTCAGAGTATTTGTCTCTGATTGATTACCAATTCAGTGATCCAATAGGCAGTCAAGACTGTGAGTTCAGAGAAGAGACATTTCTGTGGCCTAGAGTCTAGAGAAGTTTTTCATGTAAAGGATTTTGGCTGGACCTTGTGTGTTAGATAGGACTTGGATTATAGGAAGGCATGCAGGGTGGTATTCTAGGCAAAAGAAACAGAGCAGTGTAAGGAGTAAGGGCTGGAATGGCTCGGAAGATATTCACAGGGGGCAAAGACAAGACTGGCCTGTCCACTGAAAGAAAAGAGGTAGCGGGGTGAGCACCTGAGGAAGCAGGCGAGCTCCAGACAGTTTAAGAGTGGCATTGGGGCTTCCCTGGTGGCGCAGTGGTTGAGAGTCCGCCTGCCGACGCAGGGGACATGGGTTCATGCCCCGGTCCGGGAAGATCCCACATGCCGCGGAGCAGCTAGGCCCGTGAGCCATGGCCGCTGAGCCTGCGCGTCCAGAGCCTGTGCTCCACAACGGGAGAGGCCACAACAGTGAGAGGCCCACGTACCGCAAAAAAAAAAAAAAAAAAAAAAATGAGTGGCATTGATTTCCATCCTAAAAGGTGTGTTACTTTAGTCTCTAATCTCTAGGTAAGAGGAAAGAGTGACATTCTTCATTACTTTCTGATTCTGGCTTTCACAATTTTGATGGTAAACACAAACTGAGCAGTGGTGTCTGCTTATGTTACAGAACAGAAATGGGTTTGCTTTGGTCATAGATGCCAGAGAATGAGTAGAAGTTTTGAACATGAACTACCTCATATAACAACCATAAGAGATAGCTAATCGCTAAGCAAAGTTGCATACATGTTTACATATTTGAAGGAAATAATTTGGAGAACAGTTCAACTACTAGGTAAAGAACTATTATTATAATTAAATTTCACCATCATTAATACCTAAACTTGAACTGAGCTTCACTATCATTATAACTAAACCTTTCAGGTCTGTCAATCAGGGTTCAGTCAGAGCAAGAGACTACTAGGTGATATATATGCTACAGTGTGTGTGTGTGTGTGTGTGTGTGTGTGTGTGTGTGTGTGTGTGTGTGGTGTACATTAATTACAATATATTGTCTTTATTATCAGTGATTATGTTCTATAAAGTCTCTGAGAATGCTGAATTAGTGAATACTGAATCATTTCTCCTATCCTAGGGAAAATACAGGGTTAGGTTCCTGCAAGCTTCTGGTCACATTTTCATTGACCAATCAATGTATAACTTTGTTTTATGAGTGTTTCAGTTTAAAGACGCCTTATTTAATATATATTGTTGATTCACTAACATCGAATTCACAGTCAACAGCACTGTAACTCATGCCCTAATGGGACTTATTTTCTCCATAAGACACATCACTGTCTTAACACTTCAGCACTATACTTGGATGCCATTTCAGAGAACAAAATCACCAACAAAAGCACAAAAATTTAAAAACATGGCACTAAATAGTCTGTGAAAAGGACACTTGTTTACAGTACAAGAACTGGAACAAGAAGGCAAAGCATGACCTTGTTTCACCTTAGTTAGGAATGTGTGTGTTGAGCAACTCAAATTTTTCACCACGCTGCACATGTGCATATCCACAAATGACCACAAAACACCATGAGTATTGATTTGGGGGTTTACAAATAAATTTTAATAAGTAGGTGAATTCAGAAATATGGAATTCACAAATAATGAGGATTGACTATATATAGTAAAGAATTTTTTACAGAGATTTGAACTGGGATTTGATCAGAGCTGGTTAAGCAGTCTCTATAAGAATGTTGACTTGGCAAGCGATGCTGGAGCTGAGTCTACAGAGCAGACAGTTGTTAGGGGAAGATGTTATGTAAAGGGGTGGAGAGCAAGAATGAGCTAGAACCCATAAGCATGAGCTGGAGCCCATGAAGATGGACTTAAACCCATGTCAGTTCTTGTGGCTTCTGTCCTTGGTGGTATGGGTGTCCTGTAGAAGCCAGTGCCCTTTGTCCTGGTAACCACTGCCTTGTGCCACCAAGTGAGCCAGCAGATAAACAGCGTGTGTGAGCTTGAAATTGTTGCTGCTTCACTTTAACTCTCCAAATTTCCCACAGAAGTCTCCCTTTTGTACCATTCTAACTAGAGACACACAGATTGAAAAGGAATTCTGGGAAATGTAGTTCAACCTAGCCAAATTGCCACATTACAGAGCCTCCACAGTTCACCCCTTGCAACTTGGCACTCATATACATCTCCTTAAACCAGACAATCTCCAAATGAAGACATTAATAAAGTCTTGCTTCCACCTAACGTGATACAACTCTCCTGTGTACAATCGAAAACACACTAAAAAGGAGGATACAGGGCTTCCCTGGTGGCGCAGTGGTTGAGAGTCCGCCTGCCGATGCAGGGGACACGGGTTCGTGCCCCGGTCCGGGAAGATCCCACGTGCCGCGGAGCGGCTGGGCCCGTGAGCCATGGCCGCTGAGCCTGCGCATCCAGAGCCTGTGCTCCGCAACGGGAGAGGCCACGACAGTGAGAGGCCCGCGTACCGCAAAAAAAAAAAAAAAAAAAAAAAAAAAAAAAAGGAGGATACAAAGCCCATTTTTTGTCCTTGGCTGATAGTTCATTCTTCTCATCTTTGGTATCCTATAATTTAAATACTGAGAGATAAAGCTAATTACTATTGACACATCTTACATGAGATGTTAAGGGAATAAGAGAGAAGAAAACAAAAATATTTAGTATATATATTCATATCAAAATGAGGAAATACTCATAACTATTACATTCCTCATTTTTGCAACTGGTCATGTAGTTGTAGCTGGTATGTATAACTACCTTCATTCCATATTCTCTTTGCTTTCAGCAAGCACCTCAACTGGTCATGGTCTCTTGCCTGGTGGGATAACCTGTATCTTCATTCCTGAAGGGTCTGGGCTATTAGCAATCCTGCCTGACTTACATTATTGTAGTTTTCTATTGACACGAATCACAGAAAACATTAACAGATGACCTAGAGAATTTCCTGCACTACAGACACTCCTGTTTACCCCCATTGTGTAGTAGCAACTCAATTTCTCCTTAGTAATCAGGATCAATCACCCTAACCAATATAGTAACACTCTGTGTTGCTTGTTAATCCAGTGGTATAAGGATTCCAAAGTGGCAAGATGGCAGTTTCAGCTTTCAGTTCAGTGGAATCGTTGTGACACCTCATGGAAGCATTCCTCCCTATGGAACCTTTAGACCAACAGAGCCTAAAGTCATGGGAATGGGAAGCAGTAGTTTCGCTAGTAGATCACTAAGGGTAATGAGAAGAGAATCCAGCCCCATTTCTACTCCTCATTCCTAGATCTGGGAGAAACATCACAGTGTGTTAAAGGCTGATTTAGAGCACATAACACATCTGGGAGGACATTGTCTCAGCTTTACAAGGTGTTGTCACCTAACCAGGCACCGTAACTGACTGTTCAAAAAGTCATTCCAGGGGGCTTCCCTGGTTGCGCAGTGGTTGAGAGTCCGCCTGCCGATGCAGGGGACATGGGTTC
>NC_041221.1:93089642-93103195 GCF_002837175.3 Physeter macrocephalus | reverse complement strand
GAGCCTGCGCGTCCGGAGCCTGTGCTCCGCAACGGGAGAGGCCACAACAGTGAGAGGCCCACGTACCGCAAAAAAAAAAAAAAAGAAAAAAAAAAAAAAAGTCATTCCACCATTCTATCAAGCCTACTGCTTAAGGATAATGGGAACATGGTAATACCAGTGAATGCTGGCAGATCTCAGGCTTTCTTGTCCTCTTGCTTGCTCCCTCTGATGGAAGCCAGCTGCCATGTTGTGAGCTGCTCATGCAGAGGCCTATGTGGCAAGGAATCGGTGTCTCTGGCTGAGAGCCAGTGAGGATCTGAAGCCTGCCAACAGCCACGAGAGTGACCCTGGAAAAGGATCCCCTCCCAGTTGAGCCTTGAGATGACTGCAACCTCAGCCAGCACCTTGACTGTGGCCTTGTGAGAGGCCCTGAGCCAGTCATCCAGCTAAGCCACACTCAGATCCAGGACCCTCAGATGCTGGGACTGATAAATGTGTTTTGTTTTAAGCTGTGAATTTTGGAGACGACTTGTTCCACAGCAGTAGATAATTAATACAACAGGCTTACTTCAACTCTGGTGGTCGCTCAAACCTAAGCAGAAAGAAACCTTAACTTTTTTTGAGACTAAAGCTTTGTAAGGTTCATCTTTTCTCTGATACCTTAGGGTTTAAGAGCAACTCTTTCAAAAAAAAGGCACTAAAAAGCTCTTTGAAGACAATTTATTTCTACCCTTTCTCTTCCACTACCTCATTAGATTTTGTGGTACAGTTTACCAAAGATAAGATACTGTTTCTTCTTTATCACACTCATTTGATCTTATACTAAGTTGTCAGCTCTTCTCTGAGCTTATACTTAAGCTTATACTATTCAGCTTTTCTCTGACCAAATTTTTCATAGAACAGAACTTGCTACTTTCTTTAACCTTCTATTTCCTGTGGGTGTTTATTCCAGCAAATTTGGCTTAAATCAGAAGGAGATTTCATGTACAGTCCACAGCATACACAGTTGTCCCCCACTTTATGAAAGCTTACTTTATGCCACTTCACTTTTATGAAAGACCTACATTAGTACCTGTTTCCATTAACAGAAGGAAATCCAAAGAGGATTTTTGCTTTTAGGAAGAAAGGCGAAAGCAAAAATAGCATTCAGCATTTGTTTTCAGGGAGCCATTATAGAGGCAGCAAGTACCCTGAGCTGCAAGAGTGACACCACTAAGCTCCTTTCTGGGAACTACACTCTGCATCTCAACATCAAGTTGCCATAGCTTAACTGTGCATGTAAACATCTGTGCCTTATCTCGATTTATTTTGGGCATCCACTAGCAAGAGTGCCCTAACGTAGTTGCTTCTTCACTCTACATCAGTTTGGCTTACGAAAGGTTTCACAGGAGTTTCTCTACTTTCAGATAGTAGGGGAAACCTGCATCCATTTATTCCTCAAATATTTATTGAGCAATTATTATGTTCCAGGTACTGTTCTGGAAGCTGGGGACATAGCAGTGAACAATAGCTTATAATGACTTTTTTTTCCAAAAAACACCTGTTTCCTGGCCCTCTGCCAGTGGGTAGTTTGCTCCTTTTGAATCTGGCATCAACACTAGGTTGCATCAATTGAGAGAACAGTTAGAGCCAGTACCCCTAGCATTTTCCATACCTACTTATAAAAATTGAACAGGTTTTCAATCAAAATCAGCGATTTCCCTCAGAGTCCTAAAAAAATGTTGAACATTTTTTATGACATGATCAACATTATTATGACATGATAAAAATGGAATTTTAAAGAAGATTAATTTAGTAAATGAATAAAAAACAGGAGCAAGAAGCCGGAGGCAGTAGACTCAGCAGGATGTGACAGTAAAGCCAGTGTATGTGGTTGATGGTGTGAATTGGAGTGGTGGCAGTGGGAACAGAGAGGCTAGGAGAGCTGTAACACATATGACTTGGGAAGAATCTACACTCCTTGATGATAAATAGATTGAATGTGGAAGCTAAGGGGAGGGAGAAGACAATGATAAGCTCCAATGAAAAGTAACTGGGATAATGAAAATGTTATTACCAGAAGTACAGGGGAACTGGAGGGGGAAATCAATTATGGGCAAGAAATGATGAAATTAGGGGCTTCCCTGGTGGCGCAGTGGTTGAGAGTCCGCCTGCCGATGCAGGGGACACGGGTTCGTGCCCCAGTCCGGGAAGATCCCACGTGCCGCAGAGCGGCTTGGCCCGTGAGCCATGGCCACTGAGCCTGCACATCCAGAGCCTGTGCTCCGCAACGGGAGAGGCCACAACACTGAGAGGCCCGTGTACAACAAAAAAAAAAAAAAAAAAAAAAAAAAGAAATGATGAAATTGTTTTATGACCTACTTAATTGAGATAATGATAGTTGAGATCATGGCAGGAAATTCAAGTAGAAATGGCAAATGTTGTTTAAGTACCTTTGAAAGACTTGAAATTCTCTGATTAATAATCCTGTTACTATAATTTAAACTGTTAAGATTGTTTGAAATTTTTGATGTGTACTGACCACACGTTAGTAATAGATGTCCAGACTATCCGTTCAATTTAGTGAAGCCTTTTTTTTTTTTCCAGATTTCTAAATTATGAAGTTTTTTTTCTTGTTATAATTTGCTTTTTATCTTTTGACTAGACGTTTCATGGTCAAAGCAATGAAATTACCTGTAAAAATACATACTCATTTAATATTGTATTTTTTCCTTTATTACTAAATATGTTTCCCTTTACCCCAAAAATAGATCTAATGCTCATAAAAGCATTTTATGAATGTTGTTTACCTATGCATATATATTTTAAAAGCAGGTATAATAAAATTTTTAAATTGTTCTTAAAATACACTGATAATTATTTTCAGTACAGTCACATTGTTTTTATTTTTCTTTCGAAAGCAAATGTAATACTTGACAACTCCACACTTAAGAATTGTCAGCATTGTATCTTATATTGTACTTAAAATGAAGTCTGACTTTTCAGTTATTATAACATATAGTGAATGGTGGATATTTGAGGGATCTTGAATACGTGCCAAGTGACTGGTTCCCCCACTTCTTTATTTTAATAGTATTTCGTACTAGTGAAAATCAGCACATTGAAAACATGTTATTCAGAGAAACATATAATAGGTTAATAGGATATATGTTTATTGTATAGCCCACATTTTGGTTGTTTATGTTTGTTATAAAATGGCAACAGCAAATATCTGCCTCACTTATAGAAATGTTATGAAATGTTACAAGGACAATTTTTTAGTATCTGGAGGGATATTTTAAGTTCATCAAGAGGAAGGCACTGTGAAAATGTAATGTGGCACTATATATTTTCATTAGTCATTTTAGAATTTAAAACTGTCATTTATTTTAAAATGATTACTGATTATTTTAATCCTGTAGAAATGGAAAAAGCATTTGCAGAAATATTTTCCCTTCCATTTTCTTGTCTCCAATTCTATTTTTAAACAACAAATAACTTAGTTATTCATGTTTTCCTATGTTCTCTGTGACATTGGTAAGGGTCACAAAACCATAGTCACAGAAAGACAGAAAATATAATGGAGAAATCAAAAGGAAGACTAATAGTCAAAAGAAAAATGTTCAGTAGGACATAGAAATCAGGAGACAAAGCTGAAAGAAACTAGGGTAGCAGTAAAGATGAAATTAGAAATGATCTTATATGGTGTGTTGCTTCCCCAAAATAGCAAATATAATTTTTAACTGTGTATGAGCAGACATTCTTCTGGGTGAAAGGAAAGCAAAATATAAATGTTTGAAAGCAGGCGAGGTTATAGAGCACTGATATCTTCTGACTTCTTACAAGTCTGGACACAGCTTGCTTCGGCTGGCCTATGACTGACAGTCCACTCTTTGCCAGGTGGGTTCTAACTGGGCCTGGGTGTGGGTAAGTACCGCTGCTCAGGCCCACATACTTTCAGCCCCCTCCGAATGTGCTCCCTCCCTGCCTGTCTGGGTATATGCTTTCAGTCTGCATGCATTCATTCAACAAGAATTCAGTGTGGGGGCTTCCCTGGTGGCGCAGTGGTTGAGAGTCTGCCTGCCAATGCAGGGGACACAGGTTTGTGCCCCGGTCTGGGAAGATCCCACATTCCACGGAGCGGCTGGGCCCGTGAGCCATGGCCGCTGAGCCTGCGCGTCCGGAGCCTGTGCTCCGCAACGGGAGAGTCCACAACAGTGAGAGGCCCGTGTACTGCAATAAATAAATAAATAAATAAATAAATAAATAAATAAATAAATAAATAAATAAATAAATAAATAAATAAATAAATAAATAAATAAATAAATAAATAAATAAATAAATAAATAAATAAATAAATAAATAAATAAATAAATAAATAAATAAATAAATAAATAAATAAATAAATAAATAAATAAATAAAAATTTTAAAAAAGAATTCAGTGTGTACCAGACATTGCTGCAGGTGCCAGGGACATAGCAGTGAATGACAGCAGATAATGGTCCCAACGTGGAGCTTACATTCTAGTAGATGATACAGACAGTAATAAACAAGGTAAGTAAGCAGAGTATATATGTAGTATGTTAGATAGTGGTCATTGGTAGGAGGAATAGAAAACAAGAAGAAAGGACCTGAAGTGTGTGTATGTGGAGGGGAGGATTCGAATTTTTAGGAAGGTGGCCAGGGAAGGCCTCTCTGAGAAGATGACACTTGTAGGACATTCCTTCTAGTCCTGATCTTCTACCGTTTCCCACTGGTAAAGACAGTACATATTTGCTTATCTGACTTTAGAGATCCTTTTAGAGATCCTTTTCCTAGACTTCAGGGTATCTACTTAGGTCTGAAATCTTCGCCCTTATGTCCTCCCTGCAGTCTCTTGTTCTGGGTTCTTGAAAACCTGACCTTCTCATTGGATCCACTTTTACCAGTCCTCTAAGGTTTATGGTAACCGTAAAGCATAGTTACCAGAAAATTATTAAAGTTATTCCACTCTTCCTTAAGCAACACGTACAGAAAAGTATGACATTTGTATGGCACTCTGGACATAAGCAACCTTGACATAAGAGAAGGTTGCTTATGTCCAGAGTTGAATGGACAGAGCCCCTCCTGGCTGACCTGAAGGGTGAGAGGATCAGTATTTTCACATACCTTTGACCCTTTTGTACCAGGCACACAGGATGGAAAGCTCTTTCCACCTACCATTAAGGAAATACCTGAACCTAGATTCATTAAAACTATGCGGTCTAGATGTCTGATTCCTGTCAATATATTCCCTCCCCAAACTTGTATCCATCTCATTTCTTCTTGCCTTTGTCATGGCTTGAGATAGCTTTTTCTTTTTTATTTCAGCTTACTTAGAATACTTGATGTAAATCTGTGTAAAATTTAGAAAATTAACAGTATAAATGGTTAAAAAAAAGAAGAAGAAAAGAAAAAGGGGAAGAAAAGAACCAAGGTAGATATCTTAGGAGATAAGAATTAAACTTGAAAACTTACTGTATTTAGATGATCCTGTCTTATTCTGGATATAGAAGGGGGCCATTAATTGAACCCTAATTTTTCTTTACTTAAATAATCCAGACTGACTGTTTACACTGACTAAAATTACTGAATATTTGCTAAATATTCACTTCACTTTATTGCTGAAAACATATCTTGAGGAGATGACACTAAGGAGTTATATCTTTTCTTTATTAGTGAATAATCACTTCCTTCTAAAGATACCAATGAAAAATCAACGGTAATTGCTTCTAGAATGTGGTATCATTCAGAATGTGTAGACAAGTTGAGTTGTCTAGTATGTTTTTAGACATAGCTCAAATTAATTAGGTAATTGAAAATCTATACTTTGCCTTGTAAACAGACTTTAAAATTCAAGACATATTAGCATATATAATACTGTACCACTTTTGACTACATGTACTGCTCAAGAATTCTAGCACTCCTCTCTCTTCCATTCAAAGGGTATACATTCTAATTCTTTAAGTGGTATTTTCGTTAACTAAATAGCACTTTTCAGGCAGTTTTTGTTCATTACTGTAGCTGTTATTCATAGGTTAGTTCCCCTATTCATTGTTCTGTGCTACCTTATAATTATTAGTTAATATTAGGGATGAGTGTTCTGAAAGTTGACCACTAGAAATTCTTGTGTTTTCAGCGAATTATTCATTGTAATTAGCTGGAATCAGGCACTTTGGGGAAATAACTGATCAGATACTCATTTAAAATAATCCAACCATACAAATGATATTTATGTAGATCACCAATATTTGCCCTGATTATATTTATATACTTAATCAGGTCCAATATTATCCTGTGATTTTGACTTTTCCAGTTTTCCAGTAATCACAGTGAAAAGTAGTCTCACTCCAGAAATCTCACTTTAAAAAAAAATTAAAAATAGCCACCATGTTTTTTACAGCTTTCTGAACCAATTTGTGAAAAATTCGTCAAAGAATTTGGCAGTAAAGGTGGCAACTCTCCTTTTACTGAGCTAACTTTTCCCTTTATAGATAAAAAGTTTTTAATTATTTTGGAATGCTTTTGGATAAATAAGCAAATAATATGAATTTATATTTGTACTTGAAAATTGTTTAAGTTATGAGTTAATTTGTGAGAGATATTATTTTTACAGTCCCCATAGCAGTGTCTCATGGCTCTTAGTGCTATGTCCCTAGTTGTTAGAAAAGTAAGTCGGGACCAGTGATACCTAAGACAGAAATCTTCATTCTTTTTAAACAGATACTAAGTATTGATGTCCCCTCCCATGGCTGTCTGTGCTTCACTTGTCCTCTTTTTCTCCTTTCCTCTGTCAGCTGTCTGGGTCAGTGCTCTGGATGGCTCTCCCTGGGTCTGTATATTGCCCTCCGACTCTCCCTCTGTCATCTCATTTAGTCTCTATGTGAGGTTCTTTTCTTATAATTTTTGTCTTCTGTGTCTCCCTGGCTTCATTGTCCCCCACCTAGAGACTCTTTGTCCTGCAGCCTGTGGAATCACATCTCCCCCAGCCCACCACCCCTGCCTGCCCCTTCCTGACCTGTGTGGTTTGCCTGGGTTCACTGCCCTTCACTTCTCTCTGACCAGCCGTGTGGTATGTGCCTCCCATCTACATCCTCCCTGCCTGGTCTGTCTTGTCACAGAAAGACATCCAGTCACCAGCAATAAATCTGTCTGCTGGCAAAAATACCCCCAGAACATACCCCTTCAGAGAAACTACATTGCTTTCTAGTAGTGATTCAGAACTTCTAAACTAAATATTCTGTGTTACTGAAATGAAAATGCAAAGAGAACATTAGGCACCATAGATAGGTCAAGTATTTACCATTTGTAAAATCCTAAGATGTTCTAAGTTGATTATCAGCACTTTAAAGCAGGGGTATATTTTTAAAAGATTTTGTCTCATCATGGTTCTTAAAATATCGTCCTTCTTTAAAGGAAAATAGTTTTATTTAATGAAAAATATTTTAAAGAGAATTTGATCAATGACTTCAGCTTTTAGGTATTAACATTGGTTTAACTGATATATGATGTCTAAATATTCTTTGAGAACTGGTACTAGTATTTCCATTCATATTATCTCTATCATAATATCCCCTTCAACCATACATATTTCACCCCAAGTATTCAATATGTTATACCAATAAATAAAGAAATCATGTACCAGCTAGTTTATGCATGTTTTGAATAATCTCATGGTACAGGAGATTCAGTTATTTTACATAATTTCTTAATTTCTAAAGTATTATAGAAGTTACTTGTTTAAAATTTTGAGCAAATAAACATATATATCATTTTAAGCTTTGCATAGCAATGATCTTTATAAATGAGACTTTTGTAAGAGACCCTAAATTGAAATTTTCTAATAACCTTCTAAAATCAATATTGGCTTAGAGATTCTTTTGTTTTTAGCTAGTTTCAGACATTTTAAAAGAGCAAAGTGAATATTTTACTTTTAATTTCCTTTTAATAAATTGCCTTCAAAGAAATTGAGTCTTCTTTCCATTTTAATTTGTGTGGCAAAGTAGCCACACCTTTCCTGCTTAGTTTCCAGAAGGATAGTGATTAAATTTAAAATAAGACATTGTTAATTTAAGGCCACAGATACAAATGATTAAATATAACTAATACGTGGGAAAGCTATTTGTGGAACTAGATGATATGCAGGTTGAATTTTATAATAAAAAGTATAGTTTTCCATAACCATTGTAGTTTAGATTTTTATAGCACTTCTCTTTTGAAGGAATAATCCCTCAGCATTATTTGGTTTTGCTTTTCTTCAGAAATAATATCAAGCATATAAAATCAACACTGGCAGCAAAGCTTAAATTTTAGAAAATCCAAATTTAATTATTTTTACCAATTAATCAATTGTTGATTTAATTAATTTCCCCTAAAATTAGAGCCTAATCCCATGTCTTACTTCAAACTTGAGTTATTCTTGGTTCTCTTGGGGTAAGAAACTAACTGTAAATATTTATTCCTTAATTGTACAAAGATTTATTGAGTACTTAATATGTACTAGCCACTAGTTTAGACTCTAAAGATTGCTAGAGGGGCTTCCCTGGTGGCACAGTGGTTGAGAATCCGCCTGCCAATGCAGGGGACACGGGTTCGAGCCCTGGTCTGGGAAGATCCCACATGCCGCGGAGCAGCTAAGCCCGTGCGCCACAACTACTGAGCCTGTGCTCTAGAGCCTGCGAGCCACAACTACTGAGCCCGCAAGCCACAACTACTGAAGCCCGCGCGCCTAGAGCCCATGCTCCGCAACAAGAGAAGCCACCGCAATTAGAAGCCCGCACACCACAATGAAGAGTAGCCCCTGCTCTCCGCAACTAGAGAAAGCCCGCGCACAGCAACGAAGACCCAACGCAGCCAAAAATAAAATAAAATAAATAAATTAATTAATTAATTTAAAAGATTGCTAGATATCACTCTTGCCCCTCAAGGAACTCACAGTCTCCTAGGAAAAAAGTCTTTTGTCCATTGCAGAGATTCTCTTGGTTCCTAATCACAGGTTGATCATTGAAATAGGTGAGGTGAAGAGGAAGATTAAGGACTTACGAACTCCTTCAGGACCCAAATGTAACTCTTAGTTCACTAACAGCTTACTTTATTAAATGGTACCCCACTACTATCTAAGAGCTAGTGTCCACCTTCCTTCCCTACTATTATAAGACCCTGACTTTTTACTCTAGCTATATGTTTCAAATGAATGTGTTACTTGTCATTTCAAACTCTTTAATGGTATTAAGTCAGCATTTATGAAGAAGAGCTTTGGATTTAACATGACTGTGAGAAATTTGTATCCTCCCAAATGTGTGGAGAATTAATTCTATAATATGGCCAGACGAAGATCTACAATCATACTCTCTATAAAATGAGGATAATACTAGTACAGTCTTATTGGCTTATGGTCAGAATTAAGTGAAATAATCCATACGGGACTGTTAAAATACTACCTGGCATATGGTTACAACTCAATGAATACAGGTGGTCCTCGCTTTGCACCATTCTAATATACACAAATTTCAGTTACCATAGTTTAGTTAAATAACACCAAACCTCCCAAAACAAGGTTCAAAATTTCAGTTACCACAATATATTAACTATTAGTAATTGTATTAAGTACAACTCTCTATGTAAATAACAGATGCACATCATGATCAATGACCAATTATATCCCTTTTTTCAAAATCTGTCACTGACCAAACACTGCATATCTGTTATTCAGTTCATACACAGTAGCACTATCTGTATTTATAAAAATGGATGGTCAGAAGAGAGATCTGGCCAACAAAGATGAAAGTGAAGCAAACACATGAAATGCTGGAAGTGAAATTGGAAAGCACTGTGACGAAAAGATGAAGATGTCCCAGAGGAAGTGATACTGGCAAAAAAACACTTCACATCAAATGAACTCTCAGAGATATTTCATGACATTGGAAGATTGAAGGGTAAAATGTTGGAAGCTGATCCACACTTAGGAGTGTGAAAGTTAGCCAAGGCATAGAAAATATTTGCTTGAACTGTATCATAAGTTATATGACAAGAAAGCAAGCACTATTCAAACTACTCTTAATAAGTTTTTTACAAAGAAATAAAGCATCTTAATTCTCATTGTTTCTAATGTTTTAAAGATGAAGTGTAATGTACTAAATACAATTAGTCTTACTCTTTTTTTCATTCCCCGACCCTATTCATTTTTAGCTGACAGTAAGAAGACTTTTAATGTTTTGACCAAAAAAAAGGTCATGGAACAACCGTAGTTTTTTTTCATTGATTATTATGATCACTTTGCCTGGTTTCAGCTTGTATGGTCCTCTGTATAGTCCAAAGCAAGAACTTCCTATTATTATTATTAGAAATTACCATGCAAAGCAAGAACTTCCTATTATTATTATTAGAAATTTTTTTTACCCAACAATCAAGTACCATAGTTTTAGAGAAATTGTTCTTTGCTTTTCACTATTTGAGAATTAAAAACTTTCTGTCATTTCTCTCCTGCTTCTTTCTGTTTTCTAGATTATCTAAGTCCTGATTCTAGTTATGTCTCGTCATGAGTCTCAGAGCCTCCCAGTACATCTTCTGCAGAAGTACAGTCTTTAAACTCCTCAATTTTCCTATTCTTCAGCATTCTCCCTATTTCACTCTTCCAATTTACTTAAATTCCACACTGACCCTTTCCCTTTCACTATCCTTCCTGCTAGTGTCCTATTTTTCCATACTCTCCCTGAAAGCCTATCAGCTCTTTCACACATTGTCTTCCTTTCAAATGACCCCTGCCCTAGAACATATCCTTATGAGAAACTTCTATAAATTCATCAGTTTCTTCCTTGTGTTTCATCTACTTTTCTGTCAATCATAAAAGACAAGTGTCATTCTTGAATTTAAATTATTACAAGAAGTTCTACCACTCTATTTGGTTTACTTCAGTTCATAGTTTCTTAGAGAGATTCCAGGGACATTCACAGAGGCCCCAAACTTAATAATGGTAATGGCACCAAAATCAACTAATTTGGAATCTCCTTAACAAAAAATAATTCTCACAGCACCTAAAAGAATTGCATCCTATAAACAAAAATTCTGTTCTACTACTCATTTACTTCTCTGAGCCCATGTCACATCCTAAATTACTGGTTTCATTGCTCATAAGCTGTCATTTCTGTTAGGTGTATTTTACTGTGCAGTGTAATAGAAAATTTTTTCACTAAACAAGTTGTGTATCTCCTGCTTAAAAGTGTAAGCAGAGTACAAATTTGAATGCAGAAGACGGTGACTGTGCCCTGACTAGAGTACTCAATGTGAGAACATCCTTAAAGCTTTTCTTCTGTAACAAGGGCAAACTCAGCTAAAAAGTTTGTTTAAATCCTGCTTGGCATAACAAGAACCGTTCAACTTTATCTACTTGTGACTATCTTTGAATATACCTGACTCATCACCATAATGCCTTTCAACTCAGCCCTGCTCAACTCAACCGCTCTTCCTGCCTTATACAGATATTGTAAATCTTTAAGGCTTCTAGTGAAGGCGGTAAGGTTTTTATACTTAGTATTATTTTATGGCACAGGAAGTTCATAGGTCATGAATATCACAGCTCTACAAAATGAAATAGAAATGTTTTTCTCTCTATACTCTAAAGCTCTTTGTAGTCTGATTATGTGGGTTGTGTCATATTTGTGTCACGAGCTGTTATTTCTAAGCAGCAGTTATATCACAGCAGAGTCATTTTTTACAATAATAAAAAGAACAGCAACAAAATGAAGTAACAACAACAACAAAAAGTCCTTCATCATCTTAATCTGAAATTAAGAAAATCAAGGAAATTTTATGTTGGCAATATGCTACATTCTAGTTTTTCTCTACGTATTTTATAAGTAAAAGCATGTCATTATTCACAAATAGCTGTCCTGTCCTATCTCCTTTACAGAACAGTGCTATTTTATCTATTTGGTGAATTTATCTCTTAGAGAAATTATTCTTTCCAATGACTACATTGATGTGACTAACTCTTTTTCCATATTGTTACAACTTTAATGTTCTTACTGTATGTACCTTATCTACACTTACCAAGTTTTCTTAATGGCCTAACTTATCTTCAATGTCTCACTTTGTCTTTTTTTTTATTACTTTTTATGGGAGTATAGTTGCTTTACAATGTTGTGTTTCTACTGTACAGCAAAATGAATCAGTTATACAGACACACATAGCCCCTCTTTTTTGTATTTCCTTCCCACTTAGGTCATCACAGTGCATTAAGTAGAGTTCCCTGTGGTATACAGTATGTTCTCATTAGTTATCTGTTTTATACTTAGTAACAGTTATATATAGTATATATGTCTATATATATACATATATGTATAGTATATATGTCAATATATATATGTCAATCCCAATCAGCCAGTTCCTCCCACCCCACCACCTTTCCCTCTTGGTATCCATACATTTGTTCTCTATATCTGTGTCTCTATTTCTGCTTTGCAAATAAGATGATTATACCATTTTTCCAGAGTCCACATATATGCGTTAATATACGCTATTTGTTTTCCTCTTTCTGACTTACTTCACTCTGTATGACAGTCTCTAGGTCCATCCACGTCTCTACAAATGACCCAATTTCATTCCTTTTTATGGCTGAGTAATAATCCATTGTATATGTGTACCACATCTTCTTTATCCATTCCTCTGTTGATGGACATTTAGATTGCTTCCATGTCCTGGCTATTGTAAACAGTGCTGCCATGAACATTGAGGTGCGTGTATCTTTTTGAATTATGGTTTTCTCTGAGTATATGCCCAGTAGTGGGATTGTGGGTCATATGGTAATTCTATTTTTAGTTTTTTAAGGAACCTCCATACTGTTCTCCATAGTGGCTGTATCAATTTACATTTACATGCCCACCAACAGTGCAAGAGGGTGCCCTCTTCCCCACACCCTCTCCAGCATTTATTGTTTGTAGATTTTTTGATGATGGCCATTCTGACTGGTGTGAGGTGATACTTCATTGTAGTTTTGATTTGCATTTCTCTAATTATTAGTGATGTTGAGTATCCTTTCATGTATTTGTTGGCAATCTGTATATCTTCTTTGGAGAAATGTTTATTTAGGTCTTCTGCCCATTTTTGGATTGGGTTGTTTGTTTTTTTGATATTGAGCTGCATGAGCTGCTTGTATATTTTGGAGATTAATCCTTTGTCAGTTGCCTCATTTGCAAATATTTTCTCCCATTTGGAGGGTTGTCTTTTCATCTTTATGTTTTCCTTTGCTGTGCAAAAGCTTCATTAGGTCCTATTTGTTTATTTTTGTTTTTATTCCCTTTGTCTAGGAGGTGGGTCCAAAAGGATCTTGCTGTGATTTATGTCATAGAGTGTTCTGCCTATGTTTTCCTCTAAGAGTTTTATAGTGTCTGGCCTTACATTTAGGCCTTGAATCCATTTTGAATTATTTTTTGTGTATGGTATTAGGCAGTGTTCTAATTTCATTCCCTTACATGTAGCTGTCCAGTTTTCCCAGCACCACTTAATGCAGAGGCTGTCTTTTCTCCATTGTATATTCTTGCCTCCTTTATCAAAGATAAGGTGAACATATGTGCGT
>NC_041221.1:93089367-93089582 GCF_002837175.3 Physeter macrocephalus | reverse complement strand
CCCTGTATCATCTTTAATTTCTTTCATCAGTGTCTTATAGTTTTCTGCATACAGGTCTTTTGTCTCCTTAGGTAGGTTTATCCTAGGTATTTTATTATTTTTGTTGAAATGGTACATGGGAGTGTTTGCTTAATTTCTCTTTCAGATTTTTCATCATTAGTGTATAGAAATGCAAGAGATTTCTGTGCATTAATTTTGTATCCTGCTACTTTACC
>NC_041221.1:93086957-93089330 GCF_002837175.3 Physeter macrocephalus | reverse complement strand
TCTTTTCCAATTTGGATTCCTTTTATTTCTTTTTCTTCTCTGATTGCTGTGGCTAAAACTTCCAAAACTCTGTTGAATAATAGTGGTGAGAGTGGATACCCTTGTCTGGTTCCTGATCTTAGAGGAAATGGTTTCAGTTTTTTACCATTGAGAACGATGTTGGCTGTGGGTTTGTCATATATGGCCTTTATTATGTTGAGGTAAGTTCCCTCTGTGCCTACTTTCTGGAGGGTTTTTATCATAAAAGGGTGTAGAATCTTGTTAAAAGATTTCTCTGCATTTATTGAGATGATCATATGGTTTTCCTCCTTCAATTTGTTAATATGGTTTATCACATTGCTTGATTTGCATATATTGAAGATTCCTTGCATTCCTGGAATAAACCTCACTTGATTATGGTGTACGATCCTTTTAATGTGCTGTTGGATTCTGTTTGCTAGTATTTAGTTGTGGATGTTTGCATCTATGTTCATCAGTGATATTGGCCTGTAGTTTTCTTTCTTTATGACGTCTTTGTCTAGTTTTGGTATCAGGGTGATGGTGGCCTCATAGAAAGAATTTGGGAGTATTCCTCCGTCTGCTATATTTTGGAAGTGTTTGAGAAGGATACACGTTAGCTCTTCTCTAAATGTTTGATAGAATTCGCTTGTGAAGCTATCTGGTCCTGGGTTTTTCTTTGTTGGAAGATTTTTAATCACAGTTTCAGTTTCAGTACTTGTGATTGGTCTGTTTATAGTTTCTATTTCTTCCTGGTTCAGTCTTTATTTTTGATGAGTCTGGCTAATGGTTTATCAATTTTGTTTATCTTCTCAAAGAAACAGCTTTTAGTTTTTTTGATCTTTGCTATCATTTCCTTCATTTCTTTTTCATTTATTTCTGATCTGATCTTTATGATTTCTTTCCTTCTGCTAACTTTAGGGTTTTTTTGTTCTTCTTTAATTGCTTTAGGTGTAAGGTTAGGTTGTTTATTTGAGGTGTTTCTTGTTTCTTGAGGTAGGATTGTATTGCTATAACCTTCCCTCTTAGGGCTGCTTTTGCTACATCCCATAGGTTTTGGATTGTTGTGTTTTCATTTTCATTTGTTTCTAGGTTTTTCTTATTTCCTCTTTGATTTCTTCAGTGATCTCTTGGTTATTGAGTAGTGTGTTGTTTAGCCTCCATGTGTTTGTATTTTTTTACAGATTTTTTTCCTGTAATTGATATCTAGTCTCATAGCGTTGTGGTCGGAAAGGATACTTGATACGATTTCAATTTTCTTAAGTTTACCAAGGCTTGATTTGTGACCCAAGATATGATCTATCCTGGGGAACATTCCGTGAGCACTTAAGAAGCAAGTGTATTCTGTTGTTTTTGGATGGAATGTCCTATAAGTATCCATTAAGTCCATCTTGTTTAATATTTCATTTAAAGCTTGTGTTTCCTTATTTATTTTCATTTGGGTGATCTGTCCATTGGCGGAAAGTGGGGTGTTAACATCCTCTACTATGATTGTGTTACTGTCATTTCCCCTTTTATGGCTGTTAGCATTTGCCTTATGTATTGAGGTGCTCCTATGTTGGGTGCATAAATATTTACAATTGTTCTATCTTCTTCTTGGATTGATCCCTTGATCATTATGTAGTGTCCTTCTTTGTTTCTTGTAATAGTCTTTATTTTAAAGTCTATTTTGTCTGATATGAGAATTGCTACTCCAGCTTTCTTTTGATTTCCCTTTGCATGGAATATCTTTTTCCATCCCCTCACTTTCAGTCTGTATGTGTCCCTAGGTCTGAAGTGGGTCTCCTGTAGACAACGTATATATGAGTCATGTTTTTATATCTATTCAGCCAGTGTATGTCTTTTGGTGGGAGCATTTACTCCATTTACATTTAAGGTAGGTATCATTATGTATGTTCCTATCACCATTTTCTTAATTGTTTTGGGTTTGTTATTGTAAGTCTTTTCCTTCTCTTGTGTTTCCTGCCTAGAGAAGTTCCTATAGCATTTGTTGTAAAGCTGGTTTGGTGGTGCTGAATTCTCTTAGTTTTTGGTTGTATGTAAAGATTTTAATTTCTCTGTCAAATCTGAATGAGATCCTTGTTGGGTAGAGTAATCTTGGTTGTAGGTTTTTCCCTTTCATCACTTTAATATGTCCTGCCACTTCCTTCTGGCTTACAGAATTTCTGCTGAAAGATAAGCTGTTAACCTTATGGGGATTCCCTTGTATGTTATTTGTTGTTTTTCCCTTGCTGCTTGTAATATTTTTTCTCTGTATTTAATTTTTGATAGTTTGATTAATATGTGTCTTGTCATGTTTCTCCTTGGATTTATCCTGTATGGGACTCTCAGCACTTCCTGGACTTGATTGACTATTTCCTTTCCCATATTAGGGAA
>NC_041221.1:93039294-93086766 GCF_002837175.3 Physeter macrocephalus | reverse complement strand
CTGTGCTTCCTGGACTTGATTAACTCTTTCCTTTCCCATATTAGGGAAGTTTTCAACTATAATCTCTTCAAATATTTTTTCAGTCCCTTTCTTTCTCTCTTCTTCTTCTGGGACCCCTATAATTCGAGTGTTGGTGCGTTTAATGTTGTCCCAGAGGTCTCTGAGACTGTCCTCAATTCTTTTCATTCCTTTTTCTTTATTCTGCTCTGTGGCAGTTATTTCCACTATTTTATCTTCCAGGTCACTTATCCGTTCTTCTACCTCAGTTATTCGGCTATTGATTCCTTCTAGAGAATTTTTCATTTCATTTATTTTGTGGTTCATCATTGTTTGTTTGCCCTTTAGTTCTTCTAGGTCCTTGTTAAACGTTTCTTTTATTTTCTCCATTTTATTCCCAAGATTTTGTTTCGTCTTTACTATCATTACTCTGAATTCTCTTTCAGGTAGACTGCCTATTTCCTCTTCATTTGTTTGGTATGGTAGATTTTTACCTTGCTCCTTCATCTGCTGTGTGTTTCTCTGTCTTCTCATTTTGCTTAACTTACTGTGTTTGGTGTCTCCTTTTCGCAGGCCGCAGGTTCGTAGTTCCCATTGTTTTTGGTGTCTGCCCCCAGTGGGTAAGGTTTGTTCAGTGTCTTGTGTAGGCTTCCTGGTAGAGGGGACTGGTGCCTGTGTTCTGGTGGATGAGACTGGATCTTGTCTTTCTGGTGGTCAGGCCCGTGTTCAGTGGTATATTTTGGAGTGTCTGTGACCTTATTATGATTTCAGGCAGCCTGTCTGCTAATGGGTGGGGTTATGTTCCTGTCTTGCTAGTTGTTTGGCATAGAGTGTCCAGCACTGTAGCTTGCTGGTCGTTGAGTGGAGCTTATTCGGCTATTGATTCCTTCTAGAGAATTTTTCATTTCATTTATTTTGTGGTTCATCATTGTTTGTTTGCCCTTTAGTTCTTCTAGGTCCTTGTTAAACGTTTCTTTTATTTTCTCCATTTTATTCCCAAGATTTTGTTTCGTCTTTACTATCATTACTCTGAATTCTCTTTCAGGTAGACTGCCTATTTCCTCTTCATTTGTTTGGTATGGTAGATTTTTACCTTGCTCCTTCATCTGCTGTGTGTTTCTCTGTCTTCTCATTTTGCTTAACTTACTGTGTTTGGTGTCTCCTTTTCGCAGGCCGCAGGTTCGTAGTTCCCATTGTTTTTGGTGTCTGCCCCCAGTGGGTAAGGTTTGTTCAGTGTCTTGTGTAGGCTTCCTGGTAGAGGGGACTGGTGCCTGTGTTCTGGTGGATGAGACTGGATCTTGTCTTTCTGGTGGTCAGGCCCGTGTTCAGTGGTATATTTTGGAGTGTCTGTGACCTTATTATGATTTCAGGCAGCCTGTCTGCTAATGGGTGGGGTTATGTTCCTGTCTTGCTAGTTGTTTGGCATAGAGTGTCCAGCACTGTAGCTTGCTGGTCGTTGAGTGGAGCTGGGTCTTAGCATTGAGATGGAGATCTCTGGGAGAGCTTTCACCATTTGATATTACATCGAGCCGGGAGATCTCTGGTGGACCAATGTCCTGAACTCGGCTCTCCCACCTCAGAGGCACAGGCCTGACACCCGGCCTGAGCACCAAGACCTTGTCAGCCACACGGCTCAAAAGAAAAGGGAGAAAGAAAGAAAGAACGAGAGAGAGAGGGAGGGAGGAAGGGAGGGAGGGAGGAAGGAAGGAAAGGGAAAGAAAATTAAGTTATTAAATTAAAAAATTATTAAAAATTTAAAAATTAGAAATAATTAAATGGACAAAAAAGGAAAGAAAGACGATAGCAACCAAACCAAAAAACAAAGCTACCAATGATAACTATACTAAAAAAAAAAAAAAAAAAGAACCCTAGGACAAATAGTAAAAGCAAAGCTATACAGACAAAATCACACAAAGAAGCATACACATACATACTGACAAAAAGAGAAAAAGGAAAAATATATATATCTATACATATAAAAAGAAAAAAAGGAAGAGAGCAACCAAATCAGTAAACAAGTCTACCAGTGATAATAAACTCTAAATACTAAACTAAGATAAACATAAAACCAGAAACAAATTAGATGCAGAAAGCAAACTCCAAGTCTACAGTTGCTTCCAAAGTCCATCGCCTTAATTTTGGGATGATTCGTTATCTATTCAGGTATTCCACAGATGCAGGGTACATCAACTTGATTGTGGAGATTTAATCTGCTGCTCCTGAGGCTGCTGGGAGAGATTTCCCTTTCTCTTCTTTGTTCGCACAGCTCCTCGGGTTCAGCTTAGGATTTGGCCCTGTCTCTGTGTGTAGGTCGCCTGAGGGCATCTGTTCTTTGCTCAGACAGGACGGGGTTAAAAAGTAGCAGCTGATTTGGGGGCTGCAGCTAACTCAGGCCGGGGGTGGAAGGAGGGATATGGAACTTGGGGCGAGCCTGCGGTGGCAGAGGCCGGTGTGATGTTGCTACAGCCTGAGGTGCACCATGTGTTCTCCTGGGGAAGTTGTCCCTGGATCATGGGACCTGACAGTGGCGGGCTGCACAGGCTCCTAGGAGGGGAGGTGTGGATAGTGACCTGTGCTTACACACAGGCTTCTTGGTGGCTGCAATAGCAGCCTTAGCTTTTCATGCCCATCTCCAGTGTGCACGCTGATAGCCATGGCTCACGCCCATCTCTGGAGCTCATTTAGGTGATGCTCTGAATCCCCTCTCCTCGTGCACCCTGAAACAATGGTCTCTTGCCTCTTAGGCAGTTCCATACTTTTTCCCGGACTCCCTCCCGGCTAGCTGTGGTGCACTAGCCCCTTCAGGCTGTGTTTACGCAGCCAACCCGTCCTTTCCTTGGGATTTGACCTCTGTAGCCCAAGCCTCAGCTCCCAGCCCCCACCTGCCCTGGTGGGTGAGCTGACAAACCTCTCAGGCTGGTGAATGCTGGTCGGCACCAATCCTCTGTGCGGGAATCTCTCCGCTTTGCCCTCTGCACCCCTATTGCTGCGCTCTCCTCCGCGGCTCTGAAGCTTCACCCCTGCCACCCCCCATCTTCGCCAGTGAAGGGCCTTCCTAGTGTGTGGAATCTTTTCCTCCTTCACAGCTCCCTCCCAGAGGTGCAGGTCCCATCCCTATTCTTTCGTCTCTGTTGTTTTCTTTTTTCTTTTGCCCTACCAAGGTACGTGGGAGTTTCTTGCCTTTTGGGAAGTCTGAGGTCTTCTGCCAGCATTCAGTAGGTGTTCTGTAGATGTTGTCCTGCATGTAGATGTATTTCTGATGTATTTGTGGGGAGGAAGGTGATATCCACGTCTTACTCCGCCATCTTGACGGTCTCTCCCCTATAATTGATTTCTAATCTCATAGCCTTGTGGTCGGAAAAGATGCTTGATACAATTTTAGTTTTCTTAAGTTTACCGAGGCTTGATTTGTGACCAAAGATGTGATCTATCCTGGAGAATGTTTCATGTGCACTTGAGAAGAAAGTGTATTCTGCTGCTTTCGGTTGGAATGTCCTATAAATTTCAATTAAGTCTATCTGGTCTAATGCGTTATTTAAGGCTTTTGCTTCCTTATTAATTTTCTGTCTGGATGATCTATCCATTGGTGTAAGTGGAGTGTTAAAGTCCTCCACTATTATTGTGGTACTGTCGATTTCCCCTTTTATGGCTGTTACCATTTGCCTTATGTATTGAGGTGCTCCTATGTTGGGTCCGTTTGGTTGGAGCATTTAATCCGTTTACATTTAAGGTAATTATCAATATGTATGTTCCTATTACCATTTTCTTAATTGTTTTGGGTTTGTATTTGTAGGTTTTTTTTCTCCTCTTGTGTTTCCCGCCTAGAGAAGTTCCTTTAGCATCTGTTGTAAAGCTGGTTTTGTGGTGCTGAATTCTCTTAGCTTTTGCTTGTCTGTAAAGCTTCTGATTTCTCCATCAAATCTGAATGAGATCCTTGCTGGGTAGAGTAATCTTGGTTGTAGGTTTTTCCCTTTCATCACTTTAAACATGTCCTGCCACTCCCTTCTGGCCTGCAGAGTTTCTGCTGAAAAATCAGCTGATAAACTGATGGGGATTCCCTTGTATTTATTTGTTGCTTTTCCCTTGCTGCTTTTAATATTTTTTCTTTGTATTTAATTTTTGTTAGTTTGATTAATACGTTTCTCAGCGTGTTTCTCCTTGGGTTTATCCTGTATGGGGCTCCCTGCACCTCCTGGAGTTGATTGACTATTTCCGTTCACATGTTTGGGAAGTTTTCTACTATAATCCCCTGAAATATTTTCTAAGGCCCTTTTTCTTTCTCTTCTTCTCTGGTACCCCTATAATTCGAATGTTGTTGCCTTTAATATTGTTCCAGAGGTCTCTGAGCGTGTCCTCCTTTCTTTTCATTCTTTTTTCTTTATTCTGCTTTGTGGCAGTTATTTCCACCATTCTGTCTTCCAGGTCACTTATCCGTCCTTCCACCTCAGTTATTCTGCTATTGATTCCTTCTAGTGTATTTTTAATTTCAGTTATTTTGTTGTTCATCACTGATTGTTTGTTCTTTCGTTCTTCTAAGTCCTTGTTAAACATTTCTTGTATCTTCTCGATCCATGCCTCCATTCTAATTCTGATATCTTGGATCATCTTTACTATCATTACTCTGAATTATTTTTCAAGTAGATTGCCTATTTCCTCTTCATTTATTTGGTCTTGTGGGATTTTACCTTGCTCTTTCATCTGCAACATATTTTTCTGTCCTCTCATTTTGTCTAACCTACTGTGTTTATGGTCTCCTTTCTGCAGGCTGCAGGCTCGTAGTTCCTCTTGCTTCTGTTGTCTGCCCACTGGTGAGTGAGGTTGGTTCAGGGGCTTGTGTAGGCTTCCTGGTGGGAGGGACTGGTGCCTCCGCTCTGGTGGGTGGAGCTGAATCTTTTCCCTCTGATGGGCAGGGCCACGTCAGGTGGTGTGTTTTTTGGGGTGTCTGTGAGCTAGTTCAACTTTAGGTAGCCTGTCTGCTGATGGGTTGGGCTGTGTTCCTGTCTTGCTGGTTGTTTGGCATGAGATATCCAGCACTGGAGCCTACAGGCAGTTGGGTGGAGCTGTGTCTTGGTGTTGATATGGATACCTCGGGAGAGCTCACACTGATTAATATTTCCGGGGCCCAGGAATTCTCTGATGGTCCAGCATCCTGGACTCAGTGCTCCCACCCCAGAGGCCCAGGCCCAACCCCTGGCCAGGGAGCCAAGAGCCTGCAAGTTGCATAGTGCAGCCAGAGGGACAAAAAAAGAAAAGAAAACAAACAGACAAACAAAACGCAAGACAAATAGCAAAAGCAAAAACAAAGAGCAGCAACAACAACACAACACACACACACAGAAAAAAAGAGAACAAACAAAAGAATTCACAAATGGTGGCACAGTGGTTAAGAATCCGCCTGCCAGTGCAGGGGACACAGGTTTGAGCCCTGGTCCGGGAAGATCCCATGTGCCGTGGAGCAGCTAAGCCTGAGTGCCACAACTACTGAGCCCAAATGCCACAACTACTGAAGACCACATGCCTAGAGCCTGTGCTCTGCAACAGGAGAAGCCACCGCAGTGAGACGCCCATGCACCGCAACGAAGAGTAGCCCCCGCTCGCCGCAACTAGAGAAAGCCCACGCGCAGCAACAAAGACCCAATGCAGCCAAAAAGAAATAAATAAATAAATAAATAAATAAATAAATAAAAAGAATTCAAAAATGAGAACAGTCAGTAAGGAGTAAACTAACAAAAACAAAAAGTGAAATATAAAAAACAGAAAGCAAACAAATAAACCAGAAAGTGAAGAAAACATAAAATATACACATAAAAACAATAAAAAAGGAATAAAATAAAAAAGAAAGACCAAAAACAAGAAAAAAATACAAAACAAAAATAAAGTAAAAATAGAAAAATAAAAAATATAGATATATTAAAAGAAGAAAAATATAAAAGGTAAAAAATAATAAAAGCAACAACACCAACAACTGAACAAAATGAAACAAACTCCCCCAAAAACTGATCGTAATAAGAATATTTTCCTGGGGCTTGCTCTGTCAGTGTCCTTGCTCCCCCAGTGAGCCAGAGCCAGTCCCCACTTCCCCTGGAGGCCTTCCAGTACTTCTAGGTTGGTGTCTGGACCTGCTGTGGACTCTGTGGGGCCAGCTGAGACCCTGACCTGGCCTAACTCCCCTGTGTTCTTGCCCCCAGAGTCCACTGCTGCGAACGCCAGACCAGTCTCAGTTGTAGGAACACTCATTGTCCATTCAGGTATTCCACAGATGCAGGATTTACCAAGCTGATCTTGGGGATTTAATCCATGGCTTGTGCAGCTGCACAGAAAGATTTCCATTCCTCTTCCTCAGTCGCACCGCCCCTGGGGCTCAGCTTTGGTTTTTGACCCTGCATCCGCCTGTGCGCCATCCTTAGGCATCTGTCCCTTGCCCAGCTGAGAGGGAGCAAAAGCAGTGGCTGCTTGGGGCTGGGGTGGGGTACAGAGGGCACAGTTGGGGTGTGTGTGAGTTGCCTGCAGCAGTAGGGACCAGCAACCAGAGGGACAAAAAAAGAAAAGAAAACAAACAGACAAACAAAACGCAAGACAAATAGCAAAAGCAAAAACAAAGAGCAGCAACAACAACACAACACACACACACAGAAAAAAAGAGAACAAACAAAAGAATTCACAAATGGTGGCACAGTGGTTAAGAATCCGCCTGCCAGTGCAGGGGACACAGGTTTGAGCCCTGGTCCGGGAAGATCCCATGTGCCGTGGAGCAGCTAAGCCTGAGTGCCACAACTACTGAGCCCAAATGCCACAACTACTGAAGACCACATGCCTAGAGCCTGTGCTCTGCAACAGGAGAAGCCACCGCAGTGAGACGCCCATGCACCGCAACGAAGAGTAGCCCCCGCTCGCCGCAACTAGAGAAAGCCCACGCGCAGCAACAAAGACCCAATGCAGCCAAAAATAAATAAATAAATAAATAAATAAATAAATAAATAAATAAAAAGAATTCAAAAATGAGAACAGTCAGTAAGGAGTAAACTAACAAAAACAAAAAGTGAAATATAAAAAACAGAAAGCAAACAAATAAACCAGAAAGTGAAGAAAACATAAAATATACACATAAAAACAATAAAAAAGGAATAAAATAAAAAAGAAAGACCAAAAACAAGAAAAAAATACAAAACAAAAATAAAGTAAAAATAGAAAAATAAAAAATATAGATATATTAAAAGAAGAAAAATATAAAAGGTAAAAAATAATAAAAGCAACAACACCAACAACTGAACAAAATGAAACAAACTCCCCCAAAAACTGATCGTAATAAGAATATTTTCCTGGGGCTTGCTCTGTCAGTGTCCTTGCTCCCCCAGTGAGCCAGAGCCAGTCCCCACTTCCCCTGGAGGCCTTCCAGTACTTCTAGGTTGGTGTCTGGACCTGCTGTGGACTCTGTGGGGCCAGCTGAGACCCTGACCTGGCCTAACTCCCCTGTGTTCTTGCCCCCAGAGTCCACTGCTGCGAACGCCAGACCAGTCTCAGTTGTAGGAACACTCATTGTCCATTCAGGTATTCCACAGATGCAGGATTTACCAAGCTGATCTTGGGGATTTAATCCATGGCTTGTGCAGCTGCACAGAAAGATTTCCATTCCTCTTCCTCAGTCGCACCGCCCCTGGGGCTCAGCTTTGGTTTTTGACCCTGCATCCGCCTGTGCGCCATCCTTAGGCATCTGTCCCTTGCCCAGCTGAGAGGGAGCAAAAGCAGTGGCTGCTTGGGGCTGGGGTGGGGTACAGAGGGCACAGTTGGGGTGTGTGTGAGTTGCCTGCAGCAGTAGGGACCAGCAGGCCATTGCAACAGACCGTGGCATGCTCGCTGTGCCAGAAGTACCTCCCAGAGACCGTGGAGGCAGGGCTGGCATGCGGGGGCAGGGGCAGCCCCACCCCCCCACTCACCACTCAACAATGACACCTCATTTTCAGGCAGAGGATGCTTCCCCTAGGGGCACTCGGAGCCACGCATCCCCTCACACCCGTCCCCTCTGCTGTATCTGCGCAGCCAACAGAGCTCCTCTCCCTGACCTGCTCTCCCAACCCCACACTTTAGCATTCAGCCCCTGCCAGCATCAGTAGACTCCTGTCCCAGGCAGGGGAGCCCAGGGCTGATTCCCGAGGAGGCTTTGGCATGGGCGGTGCTCAGACCCCTGGAGCCCATGCAGGCTTAGGAGACCCTGGCCCAAGGGGCAGGCAAGCCCACTCAGATGGGAGCCCCTCCCAGTGCCTGTGGAGGCGGAATAAGCCAGCAGGTGGGGAGAGGGGTTGTAATGGCGGCCCCGCCCCTTGCGTGCCACTCAACAATGAGGCCTTACTTCTATGGCGTCCCGCGCTTTTTCCGCAGACTTTCCCGGTTGTGTAGCTCCTTACTCCTGTACCTTCAGGCTGTCTTTTCACAGCCAACAGCTGTCCCCTCCTGGGTCCACACTCCAATCCCACTTTCCAGCACCAAGCCCCGCCCTCCACAACTGGCAACTCAGGACTCAGGCTGGAATGCGCAGAGCTGCAGTGTAGACCACTTGCGTAGTTCTTACCTTGTCTTGCCTTCCGCAGACTGTCTGCTGCATTCTCCTTTGATCCCCCAAAGGTCCTTTTCTGTCGCAGCTAATTTCCCCACCGTGAGGGAGTTTTTCTGAGTGCGGGGACCTCCCCTCACCTTCAGCTTCCTGCCAGGGTTGCTGATCCCTGTTTTGATTCCTCTTTTCTTTTTTTCTTCTTTCTTTCCTCCTACAAGTTATGAGGGGATTTTTCTTGTCCTTTTAGGTGTCCGAAGTCTTCTGCTAATGTTCAGCAGGTGCTCTATGAGATTTGTTCCATTTGTAGATGTATTCTTGATGTATTTGTGAAGAGAGACGAATTCTGTGTCCTTCTATTCCGCCATCTTGACTCCTCCCCCTCACTTTGTTTTATATAGTTTTCTACTTGAAAATCCACCCAGAGAATTGACAGTTTAATCATTTCAGTGTATTTTGAGGTAGTTTCAGTGAACTAAATTGTTGTGGTGTGTGGTGTTAACTCTCTCACTGTGAGGTGGGAGGCATCTTTCCTTACTGGACAGTTATCACAGTTCTCCTGGGTTTCTCACTTTACTTCCTAGACCCAGAGAGGGACTTCCCAGTAACTGGTCTCTGGATCTTGTCTCCTGCCTTTGCTTTTTGTCTCCTTGACTAATGTGATTCTTGGGGACCTATACCTGCCCTTCTGGTGACAGTGCCTTTACACAGTGATGCCTGGTCAATGCTCAGTTACTAGGATACATGCAGAGTGGGAAAAACTATAAAATTGGCACCATCTAGCGGGCCTGGCCCTCTCTACCTGACTTGTACATTATTCTTAGATCTTCTCTGTTGATCTAATTACATTCAAAAAGTATTTTTTGGAGCCTCTGACAGAGAAATGAAACTCCTCACATAGTCTTGAACAAAGCTGTGTCCTCCATCTGGGGCAGGAGCAGCTTTGGGAGAGATGCATTTGGAGAGATGAGGAAGCAAGGATCACCTTCCTAGTTAACGAGATAACTGATCAATAGGATGATGTAAATCAAAACCAGATCTCCCTCACATCCAGGTGCTTTTATGCACTTACCATCCTCAGAGTACTGTGGGTAGCCCAGTCATTAGCACATTGTTTGGCACATAAGTACAAAATAAATGGTGTCAGTAATGTCTGTTCAGAGACATTTCCGTATCTCCTGGGTGGGAGCTATGACATGAAACTCCAGCCGACTTTATAAAGCAGCCAATGTATCTGAGTGGAAAGACACTAAGTTCAGAGAGGAGGGAGATCACTGTAGTCTTGAGTGTATTGGCCAAGCTTTTCAAGGAGATGAAACTTGAACCAAGACCTACAAGGACTTTATCATTAACTTTGCCTCCACTGTTTTCTGCTTCTTACCATTAGTGATCTTGGCAGTTGGTTTTGACATCTTAGAATAGAAGCTACTTAAGAAGAGCTTAATTTCACAAATCCTGATGCTTTGTGTATTTCAGCTTAAAACTTAACTTTCTCTTAATTCCAAAGATCCTAATAATAGAAAACCATTAACTTCTCTTTGGGCAAGTATAGCTGTCCTGCTCTCCTGACAGTTTCTCTTCTCCTCCATTTAGGTTATAAATACATGGGGCCTGGGACCATGTGTTTCTTATCCTTACTTTATAATTCCCTATGGATGAGACTGGCCTGATTCTTACATTGTAATCTAATCACTTACTAAGAGGTCTCAGGGTTTGTTGAAGGTGATGGATTAGCCTCTCAAGTGCCCCAGCCCAAACAGTGCTGGTTGTCTTGGGCATTCCCATCACCTGCCTTCCCTGATCCCTATTTCTGTTCCAACCAAATATGCTCCTGCTTTTTTCCCCTGATCACCCCATTTCTATAGCACATTAAATATACTTTTAAGGAGGTGTCAAGACTTCTCTTAAGAATATGGGTTTTTATTTGCAATAACACATATACATAAACTAGGAGATAGGCACAGTGGCAGATGAGATCCGACCAAGTACAGAGACAACGTTAATTGAGAGTATCCAAGTTAAGTTAAAACCCATCAAGTTCATATACCCTTACTTTTTAATTTAGTAAATGTTTTTAGCTACTGTGTTTTATCTCAGTTAATATAATGAAACTTTCCTCACTTTTTCCAATTCACTAAAAACATTTTTACTCACCTATTGTTTTTAGACAACTTACGAAGCATTTCTCTGTGGTTTTCTTTTGCAAATTGGCTGGTTTCACTATTGTGGGCCTTAACTTATATAATTGTTGTCTTTTATTCTCTTTGTGATCCACCTTTCATTGTGTTTAGCAGGCGCTGGTTGCTTTGTAATATTGAAAAAACAGCATGTAGGTATACTTGGAAAGAATAGATAGCAGTGACATTTTGTATATTGCAAACTGTTTTTCATAGACTATCATCTTAAAACATAACCCAAGGCAAATGTGGAAGTCTTCTCACCATTAATGCTGCAGAGATTCATTTATTTAACATAAACAGATATCTCTTGACTTCCCACTTTGTGCCAAGTATAGTTCTAAGTGCTGAGAATCTAGCAATAAGCCAGACAGACAAGGACCTTGCTCTTTACCAGCATACATTCTAGCCAGGATTGCAGTGGAGATGCAGGCATTAAACAAATAATCAAATACATAGCCTGTAGAGATGGCAGTGATTTCTTGATTCTTTTCCCTCTACTGTGGCTTCAAGGCCATTTCTACAACCTTATTTTCTATAGTGTTGAGTTGAATTTAGTCTCATAGTACTACTACCCCCATCTACATAAGGGCCTGTTCTAGTACAGGAGAGAAAGTATGGAGAGGCACCTGGTAGGGTCAAGTTTATCATTGTTAAACTGAAACTAAACGTACTTCACTCTCATGACTGTAGAGATGAGGATTCATTCATTCAGCGAACATTTATTGAGCAGTGTATCACTCAGGGTTCTATTATGTTCCAGGCTGTATAACATCTACATGCATGCCCTTAGGTACCTAGCTGGAAAGACAGAGACATAAAATAAATAATTATTGATAAATGTTACAGTAAAAACATATATTGAGTACAAGGAGGGGGCCACAAAAGCATTAATTAACTCTGCCTGGGGGAAGGTCTCACCATAAAGTGTCCTCTAAACTGTGACTTAAAGGTGACTGGAAATACAGCACACTTCATTTACTCAGGAATGTTTACTGAGCCAAGCACAGTTGTGGGCCCTGTAGACACAGCGGTGAACTAGGCAAAATCCCTGCTCTCTTGGCAGCACAGAAACAAACAATAAACAGAGATAAGTAATTATATATTAGGTGGCAGTACCTGTTAATATTAAAAAAAAAAGAAGGTTAGTAAAGGGAACAGAGAGTGACAAGGGTTGCTGTTTTAGAAAGATTGGTCAGGGAAAGCTTCTCTAACGGAGGGACATTTGAGCAGAATCTTGAATGATATGAGAGAATGAGACCAACAAGCAGGGGAAGCTGTTTCTGATAGAAGGAGCAGCATGAAGAAAAGCAAAATAGCCACGAAAATTGTGGCATCTTTATTACAAAGTGAAGTATTCTCACTGAGCATGGATGGAGTAAGCTGGGGGTGCAGAGAGCTTGGGGGAGTGGTAGACAAGGGTGGGAAAGGAAGGAAGAGGGGGGCCAGATGGTGAAAAACACTGTTCCATACTCAGGATTTTGAATGCCCACCTTGTTGATTGGGGAAAGAGGGGCTAGATTTTGAAAAAATTTAAGAGAAAAATGACATGGTTAGATTTTTTTTCATTTGGTTGGGTTTGGTTAGGTTTGTTTTGGTTTGGTTTGGGGAAAATTACCTCTAGCACAGGTATGAAAGATAAACTTGAAAGGAGACGCAGAAGAAACCAATTGTAAGGTTATGATGATAATGCAAGTGAGAAATTATTTGGCCTAAATTAAAACAGTAAGATGAGGCTAGAAAGGAGATCGTAGAGCTCAGCTGTTTGAGGAGACCCACAACGGAAGATTTGATGCCCTACGGAGCATGGGAAAGGTCAAGAACAATTCCTGGGTTTCAGTTTGGGTGAGTGAGTGGGTGATAATGCCATCAACCAGCTGAGGGAGCCCTAGAGGAGCGTCAGGCTTAGAAATGCATACAATGAATTTGATTTGGGGCAATGGGAAATACAGACTGGAAATTAAAAGTCCAGGCTGAAATACAGATTTGACTGTTACCAGAGTTTCATGGAATTTAAAGCAGAGGCGCAAGAAGAGTAGTCAGCATTGTCAGATACTGCAGAGAAGTTTAATAAGATGAAGGCTTTTAAAAGGCCGTCAGATTTGACAGTTGGAAGGTCACCAATGACTTCATCAAGAGCAATTTCAGTAGATGTGGGTAGAGTAGAGCCTCATCATGGTTGAGTTGGAGAGTGAAAGGTCAAGAGGCTGGGATTATCCAGCCAAGATCACTGTCCTCTCTTCTTTCCTAAAGCTCCTCCTTGGAAGCTTTGAACCTGAGGTCTGATCTTCTCTTCCCCTTCCCTCCTTAGCTTTCTCCACCCAGGGCCTAGGACTGGTTACCCGAGCTGGGGACATGATGGAGGGACAAATGTTCTAAGATCCTTGTGTCTCTGATGGGAGAGGTGTCAGGGATGGGGAGCCTGATGGTGAGTAAGGTATTGCAAGGAGTGTCCTTAGTGGGGAACAGCAGGTGGGGCCAGTCCAGAGACCTGTCTCCAGAGGGGAGAAAGATGAAACACATAGGCCTCTGTTGTATGTGGAAACTCTGGACCAGGAAGCTGAGGTAGGTAGGATGGGGAGCAAAGGACTTGAAGGACTAGTGGGGCAAACATGGAATTAGTCAGGAAACTTGGCCCCAGTGAGAGTGGAATCTGACGGAGTGCGGGGGTGAGGGACAGAATCTGACAGTAAACTGATGTTAACTAGAAATTCAGGCAGGGATGCTTAGCCTAGTGCACAGGGACTGAAGATGTGCAGTGGAAAGACGTTGGCAGTACTTGTGGCCGTGAAGATGGCAGTGAGGGGACAGTTAATGAATTAAGGGGTAGCATAAAGAAGAAAAAAACTGGCATAAAGATATCTGACAAATATCTGTGAAGCCTGAAGCGGTCATTCAGATTACGTGGAGGAAAGAGGTTAGATACCAGAGTTCTGAAGAGCTGGAAGGAAACACCTAGGTTCCCTTCAGGGAGAGGATGGACGCAGTGACTAAGGGATCCCAGACAGCTTGGGGCTGCAAAGCCCAAGAGAGAGACTTGCACTTCGGAAGGAGTTGGAAGCAAAGTTCAGGGTAGGGGAGCCCCTCCCTTAACCCTGGGGACCAGGCAGTTATCAGTAGGATCTACCAGATTTCCCCGCCTGCTCCCATACACACCCTCGGCCTCAGTTTTTCCCGCCTGCACCTCCATCTCAGCCCACTGGGGGGCGGGGCTCGAGGGCGCGGCTGGTGGCTGTTCTGAAGCCTCGAGAGCCGTCGGTTCCTACCAGACTCCCTGCTCGGGAACGGTCTTACCCCGTGGCCGGACACAGGCCCTCAAACTTCCCCATGCCGGGCACTGGTGGGGACAGGCCCGCAGGGCCAGTGCCGGTGCGGGTTGACACTCCGATCGGGTTGAGCGCCCAGGCGGCCCCCGGCAGGCTGATGGTCCGGCCAGGGGTCAGGCCAGGGATGTGCCCAGGCCCTGAGGTGTGGGCGCTGTCCCCAGTTCCCCCGCCGTGCGAATTCCGGGACGGGATGATGCCTTGTCGGCCCCGGGTCGGAGCTGGTGAGGTGAGCACTTGGTTCCCAAGACCCTCTGAGGTCGCCTTTCCCGGGCCCTGCATCGTCCTGCAGTGCATCCCGACGCTGGCGCTGCCAGAAGACGTCTCGGCTGTAGAGAAGGAGATGGAGCAGTTGGCCAAGGAGCTGAGGCAGAAGAGGATGACCCTGGGGTACTCTCAGGCCGATGTGGCGTTCGCCATGGGGGCTCTTTTTGGGAAGGCGCTGAGCCAGACGACCATCTGCCGCTTCGAGGCCCAGCAGTTGAGCCTTGCCAACATGTGGAAGCTGCGACCGCTGCTGAAGATGTGGCTGGAGCTAGTGGACATGGAGAACCTTCTGGGCTTATGCAAAATGGAGACGATCCTGCAGCAGTCTCGGAAGCGCAGACGGGCATACAGGGAGAGACACATCGGAAACAGCCTGGAGAAACTCTTCCTGCAGTGCCAGAATCCCACACCCCAGCAGATCAGCTGCATCGCTGGGCAGCTCCGGCTGCACAAGGACTTTGTCCGAGTTTGGTTCCATAACCGGAGCAAGATGGGCAGTCGGCCAAGCAATGATTTCTCCCCACTGGCGGGGGTGGGGACTGTCGGACCTCCTCTCCCAAGAGGACCAGTGTGCTTTCCCCTGACATCGGGACTCCATTTCTGTTCCCCCCATTATGGGGGACCCTACTTTACACCGTTGTACCCCTGCCCCTTTCACTGCGGGAGGAACCTTCCTCTCTGCCCTGGCCACCACCCTGAGCCTCCCCAGGCTTTCCAGCTGAGGGGCCTGCCTTTCTGGGGAGGGCCAACCCGGGGAAACGGGTCCCTGGGGTTCATTTAAAGGCTTTTAGCATTAAGTCCTCCATTAGTTGTCTAAAGAAGTTAAGAATACGTAAGGGAGAGGGATGGGAGCTATTTAGGAAAATTTGGGGAGGGAGGTTGAAGTTTACTGCTGTTTTTCCCTAGCATTGGCTTTAAGGTACATTCCAAAACATAGCATTGGCTTTAAGGTACATTCCAAAACGTAGATGGTTTTTGATATTTTGTTTCTCTCTGTTTATTAATTGAAAAGTAATTGTGTCTCTTATTCCTAGTGGTTATCAGTAAACATAGGGATATTCTTACGAACACAATATTGAGTGAAAAACTCAGGTCGCAGAAGACTATGTCAGTGTATTATTTCTATCAAAACCAAGCAGAACTTCGTGTGAACACAGAGTCCAGGATAATCGTTGCCTCCAGGGAAAGGTTTGAGGATGGGACAGGAAAAGAGTACATAGAGCCTACCCAGAGCCCTTGTTGAAAAACAAGAGTTTGCTTGTTCTCCCCCTTTTCTTGAAAGATGTGTTTTTTTCTAATTCACTTTTCAGCTCCGTTTGGTTTATTCCCTGGGAATTTCCCTTACTTTCTTTTGAGCTCAGAAATGCTTTGTAGAGGATATTTGTGATAGTTGATCCAATATCCAACTCCCTGGTGGCTTTTGCAGTGGTGCATCTTAAATCACTTTTCCAATCTCTTACATGAAATTGGTCTTTTCCAGTTTTCTACTTCTACATTGGTCAATATGGGTCATCATATACTAAACAGAAGTCATTAATCCCTCTGTGTTTTCACACCTGCTGCCGTACACCTCCATGTAATATTTATGGTTTTATAATTCTGTCACCATATATTATATCTGAGTTTATGTATTCTTTTTGCTTACTAATCTTGTCCATTTTTTTCTCTACTTTTTTCCTTAATCAGTCTTACAAATAATTTATCTACAGGTATTTTCAAATAACAAGTTTTTTAATTTTTAATCCTATTTACTGTTTTTATTTCCTAATTATTTAATTTTAGGTTTATTTTTATTGATTGCTTTTTCCTAGTTTCTTCTGGTTTCTTCCAATGTGTATTTCTTCCTCTCATCAACGTCTGAAAATAGAGCACTGTCAAGACATGTAGATTAGTGAAAATGGAGCCAAACTTCAAAAAAACAAGAGTATGTTGTCAGTGGTTAACAGTGTCATATATCAGAGATCAAATAACATAAATCAAGTAAGCTATATCATTTCATTAACAAAGATGTCACGGGTACATGTCTTAAAACAATTTCAGGGGAGGAGTTAGTAGAGGCAGGTTCCAAACAACAGTCCAAAGTCTTCATATTTGCCAGATTTTCCCCTACCTCAGTTAAAAACATAAATTCCAACTACTCACTCAATGGGATCTTTGTCATCATTCTGAAAATTTCTGTATCAAATGTTTCCTTTATCTTGTATTTCCTTTTGACAAGGCAGGTATTCTTAACCTGAAGATGCCAAACCTCTTTGAAGTATAAGCAGAATAGCGTGTTTGTACATATGTGCATTTTCTTCAAAGATGGTGATGGTAGCCTTCATCACATTTTCAATGGGGACCATGACTCTGTAGATCTACGATTTTAGAATTTAAGCAACACCTTCCCATTGGCCATCTTACTTTTGAGAGTTTTCCCTTGAAAACTAATAGGTAATTCCTAGTTTTCTTCAAGTCTGTATTTTCTGGGTATCTCTAGCCAGTACAGTATAAAGGCCCTGAATCAGTTCTTACATAAGTCTTTCAAATTCAGACCAAATACTGTATTGATTATTGCCTTTATTGTTCTTGTGCTTTTATCATTCCTTGGCACTTTAATTAGATTCTTATCATAAAGAACAATTTCTCCCTTCCCTAGAAGTTTTCCTACTTCTTGCCTAAGAAAACTTGAGGTGTTAGGAGATTCTTCCTTATTCCAAAACATTATCCTGCTCTTAAAATAGCATCTGTTTTCTATTATTTCATATTTTTTAAATGTGTGTACTATACATCATTGTTTATTATACTAAAACTGTGTCATAAGGATTTATTTTTCAGAATAGCCACTTTTGTTTATGACTTTCTTCTAGAAATAGTCTTACTAAACAGTACGGATTTCCTTGGCAGAATCCATTTATGAATTCTTTTTAGGGTACAAAATTGTATTATCTATGTAGAACAATGTTTTTACAATGAAAACTACAATTCCATTCAAATAAAATCCTAGTGGAATATGGGAGTATTACTTGACAAAGTGATTCTAAACTGAAAGAATGAAACTTGGGGAAATATGGAAATTTTGAAGGTAAAGCATTAGGGCCTTGTTCTACCAGATGTTATGAAAGTACAATAATTTGAACACAGTGTTGTGGTCATGATGAACAAAATAAAAGAAACAAGTATTTGGCCGTTCCATCTGTGGTCATGTAAATTGGTACAACCTTCTTGAAAGGCTATTGGGTAATTCATATGAGAAGTTTTTAAAATGTGCTTTTCCTTTGGCCCATCATTTCAACTTTTAAATAATGTTTATAAGAAAATAATTGTTATATGTATGCAAAAATTTAGTGATAAGTGTGATATCACAGCATTTTTTTAAAATTTTAACAACGAAAAGTTAGAAACAACATTCAACAAAGGGTTAAATAAATAAAAAGGAACACCATATAGGGTAAAAATTGACAAACAGTTCAGAAAAGATTGTTGAATGAGGCAAAACAGTTTATTAAACTTTATGATGTCATTTTTTATTTTTTAAGGAAAAAGGTATATTACAGGAAAAAATATATATAATAGGTATTACTGGTGATTTTTTTAAAAATTTGCTGTATATATTATACAGTTTAAAAATCCAAGAAATATATCTAAACAAAAACTCGGGAGAATCTAGGATTCCTAAAAATATTCATTCTTCTAGTCTTTCTTGTCTCTAAATGGTAATTTCTCATTATAAAACAATATTTTAGAATAATAAATCTGGCCTTTTCATTTTTAGTCAGATTTGTAGTTTCTGTAAAAGAAAGGCAATTCCCTAAACGGAGGAGTATTGGGACATATCAGTTGGAAAGGCATTGCTAAAAATTAGGTTTTTTTTAATCAGATGTCCATTAATGTTAAAGAGCTGTAGTGTAGCTTGGTGAATGAAGATACCTGCCTTATGTCTGTTTTCCTGCACAACATGGTAATTTACAATTACAATTAGAGTGTTTATATACCTCAGTGTAGTTAACCTACATTTAGAATATAATATAAGCCCAAATCATTTTCATGTTCCTAGATGTTTACTTTTCAATTTTAAAAAAGCATTTGAAAATATCAAAATCCTGGTTTTATCACGGTAGAATTCTCCCTACTTGTCATGTTTGAAGAAACCAAATGAATACAAATGAGATCTGTGGATTTTTGGATTTGAAGGGGGGTCAGTTCCTGTGATTACAGCCCCAGCCAATTGAAAGACGAACTGTCATGAAGTAAATCTACCCCAATACCCAGTAGAATCCTTAAAACAAGGCATTAGCGTTGTCGTGGTTACACCAGTGAAGAGAAACGTGACAAGAAGCTTTGGGAGACTGTATGGTTTACCTAAGGGGCTGCCTCCAGAAAAGAACCCAGCGGGTAGGTATGTTGGGCTGCTGCTCTGCCACCTCACTTTTTAGCTGTGAGCCTTGTTGTGAATTCTTCTAACAGCAAAATCAGCTACTTTGGCACTGAACTTGCGTTTCTTAGGTTTCCTTCCCCCAGCTTCCAACAAAATTCGAAATGCAAACCAACTTCACTTATCACTATTGACTCTTCTACTGACTGCCTGCCAAAGACTATGGTCAGAAATGGAAAAATTGAGGCCTTCCATTGATTTTAAAATCAACGTTCTCTTCTAAATCTGTACAACCTGTTTAACATATCATTTCTTCTTTGCCAAAGGAGTAACTCTATTGTTTAATAATTAGTCTTCCTTCTGGGATGCATGGTATAGACCTTCTTTTAGAACTGGCCAGGGCAGTGTATAAGATGCATTAAGTTGAATTGTTGTCTTAGAATGGATGATAATGCTCCTGGAACAGCTGCAAAACTTTGGATATCACTGACTGAGTAGTGGGCAAATCTTAACATACACCTTTTTACTGAAAGAGAATTAGTTTCAATATATCACATATTAGTTTGCTAGGGCTGCCATAACAAAGTACTACAGCTTGGGTGGCTCAAAGAATAGAAATTTATTTTCTCACAGTCCTGGATGCTAGAAGTCTGAAATCAAGGTGTTGCAGAGTTGCTGCCTTCTGAGGGCTATGAGGGAAGGATCTCTGTTTCAGGCTTGTAAACAGCCTCCTTTTCCCTGTCTCTTGACATTGTCTCCCCGTGTACATATCTGTGTCCTAATTCCCTCCTCTTAGAAGGACACCAGTCATTGGATTAGGGGTGCCCTACTGACCTCATTTTAACTTAGATATCTCTGAAAAGATCCTATCTCCAAATAAGGTCACATTTGGGAGTACTAGGGATTAGGACTTCAACATATAAATTTTTGTGGGATAAAATTCAGCTCGTAACACCAGCCTAATTAAAATTTAAGCTAGATTCAATTATTTGTTAATGTAGCCATTCAACAAATATTAATTGAGTACCTTATATAACAGGTTGTGCCCTAGGTGCTTAAGATGCAGTGGTGACCAAAACAGGTTCATCCTGACCTTCAGGGTGCTTAAAGTATGCTGAGGTGTCCACGTTAAACAAATAAGCATGTGATGACAACTCATGATAAATATGATGGGGTGTCAGGTATCAGGGGTCTTCATTTAGATTTAGAGTTATAGTCCTCCTGTTACATGAGTATTGCCTCTGATAACATCAGTTGTTAACAAATATTCTAAGCCAGAGGAAGTATGGCCCCATAGCCAAGGCATAGTTTGGCAGACAGGCTTTTCTGGGTTCAAATCTCAGCTCAGTAACCTACCATCTCTGTTACTTGAAATGACTTCTTTCAGCCTCAGTTTCTCATCTGTGAAATATGTCTAGCAGTCCACAGGGTGAGAGAGTTGATAAGCATATAAAATTAGGTTATATAAAAAGAAACCCCTAGGACTTCCCTTTTATACAGTAGACACCCAATAAGTTTTCTCTCCATTGTGTTTTCACTGTACCTTGTCTGGGCTTTATTTATAGTTCATAAATCGCTCTTTTTTGCATCCTAGGAAATTTCACACAGTGAAATTGTGCTCATCGATCGATAGCCAAAACTGAATAAATGAAAGAACAGAAAAAGACAGTAGTCTCAGTTGCTAGAAAACATACTAACATTGGGAAATGATTTTTGGAATTGTAATAATTGGAAGACAATTATAAAGTTCATTTCCTTAGCTGTCAAATAACAACTAGGTAAGGGAACAGATGATAAGGTTTTGATTTGAAGGATTTAGAGAAAGACTTTCTGAAAACCCATATAATGTTATATAATTGAAAGGAATGATCTCTGAAGTTGTTTCTAGCCTATGATAATTGTATGAGTCTCCATGAGTAAGGACAAAACAATGTACCACAGATTGAATATGGAGGCCACAGGATATAGAGTATGGGAATGGACAGAGGACATTGTTCCTCATACTGTAATTACCACTTAAACCTTTCCTTCCTGATCTCCTGCTGTGGTCACAGTTGTCTCCCAAATGCAAGCCCAGTCCTGCCTTCATTCATACTATTTCTTCATTGAACTCTAGCTTTTCTGTCCAAAGCCTACTATATTAATTTGCTAGGGCTGCCATAACAAAGTACCACAGATTGGGTGGCTTAAGGAACAGAAATGTATTGGCTCACAGTTCTGGTGACTCCAAGTCCAAGATTAAGGTATGGGTAGGGTCGGTTCTTTCCAGGGCTGTGAGGGTAGGATATGTTCCAGGCTCTCTCCTTGGCTTGTAGGTGGCTATCTTCTCTTTATTGTCTCTTTACATTGTCTTTCCTCTATACATTTTTCTGTGTTCAACTTTCCCCCTTTTATAAGGACACAAGTCATATTGGATTAGAGCCTACCCTAATGACCTTATTTTAACTTGATTACCTTTGTAAAGACCCTATCTCCAAATAATATCATATTCTGAGGTACTGGGGGTTAGTACTTCAAGATATAAATTAGGGGGGGAACCCAATTCAACCTGTGACATCTACCACTCCTGATAGAAAATATAGGTGGGTGCTGTGGGGGGGAGGATGTAGGAACCCAGAGAGACTTATTTATTTTTTCTTGCAAAGGAGTTAAATAAGAGGTGTGTGATGGAAAGGAAAGAGCATTAGCTGTGGAGCCAGGCAGCCCCAGATCTGCGTTCTGTCTCTAGGTCATTCACATAGGTAATATCACCAATCCAGGGTAACTCATCAGAAAATTTCAAGAAAAATAACATTTTTTCCCTCCCAACAAATGACTTTATGGGCTGAAGAATTACAGTAGCTACTTATTTCTGTCTATTTTAGGAGCACAACAATTGTACTTTTATCAGTGAGATTGAATGGCATTATCTTAGGAAGAAAATTTTGGATATTTTGATAAAGATATGATTCTTACTTTCCCCAGAAAAATTGCTATGTGAGCCTATTGAGACAGCCCTGTCACTTTCTGCTAAGCATTGCCAGCCATTAATTTCTTCAAGCTAATGTAACAGGACAGTCAAGTGACTTGCCTTTAATTTGTTGTGATTGTGTTATATTTATGAAAAGCAGAGCTAAAACAGCTGATATCAAGTGTTTAGACACTGTGTTTTCATAAATGGTTTTAAGAGCATTGCTAAATCTAAGTAGACACTGAGTAAGTTTTCTCAGTATGCAAAATGTAAATCATTCTTTCTGTAATCATAAGTCATTAAATGCATGCAAATGTTATAAATGATTACCACATTTCAAACATATTTTTATGGTACCAGTCTGCTTGCTAAATATGTATTACCTTTGAGGTTTAAACTAAAGAGGTGGGAAAAGACTTACCATACAGGAATTTATTTTGTTGTTCTTTTCTCTCCTAAAAAGTCAATCATACCAACACCATAGGTAGAAAAGAATGTTTTTGCTTCTGTGTCACATCATTAAAGTAGTGAATCTAATGCCGTAAATTTTTGTCTTCTGGGCCAGGAAATTTTAAGTAAAATACTAACAAGAATGTTATGCTTTTAAATGAGAAGTGAAAGAATCTTTATCCTTTTTAAAAGGATAAAGGATAAAAAAATTGTATCATTTTTATTTTTAAACGGAGTTTCTTTCATTAGTCAGTAAACAGTTTATTTGGTGAACATTCTCTGAGCACATATATACACCATGTGAACGTTTAGGAAACAGAAGGTGCTTGAATTTGTGAGATTTAAATATTTTCTCACAGTTGATCCAGTGATACTGTGGTAGAAATAAAACCACTTGTAAATGAATGAAATACCACTTTCTACTAAAAAGCACATATAAATTTTCTATCATTGTTTTAATGAGGACAACAATGACTCCACTTACTCAGTGGAACATCTTATAAATCATTAGCATGTTTACCTCCATATGCATTCTAAGACTCACCCATAAAACTCTACCTGTCCTAATCACAAATGTGCATGTACATTAAATTATATTATCTGACTGCACATCTTTTATGCTGCTAATATTCTTGAAAATATTATTAAATTTTGAAAGTATAAATAAAGCAATGATTTGGTTTCTCACTTGCTCTTCTAAAAAACATGTGCATGTACATACTAATACTCATATTTTAAATACATTGTGTAAAATATGAGCTATGTAGATAAAAGGTGCTACACCAGAACATGGCAAGCAAAAGGAATAATGCTCAGCATCCAGCTTTGGTCCATCTCCCAGAAATCTTTGCTGTGGCCCCAAACCAACTCCTGTTTTTCCTCCACTTCTACATCCTCACATTCTTATAAATATAGGGTATAATAAGAATTATTATACCCTATACTTCCTTGGTGGTTAAATGTCTATTAAGCACCTGTTAAGGTCTAGGCACTAAAGATCAGAATTAGACAAGGTACACATAGGTTGAGTAGAGGAAAGGAGTGAGAAAAATCAAGGATCACCTCATCCATAGCCAGGGTTAGAGGAAAGGACAAAAGAACAACCCAGAGGAAGGAGCACATAACTCAGTGGGGGGTACCTGTCCCATTAAGAGCAGGGACCACTGGAGCTAAGTAAGACTTGAAAGATAACTAGGAGTTGTTAAGTGAAGGGTGTGAGAAGAGGAATGGGGGAGACCAAAAGTCAAGAATGGCAGAAAAAGTGAAAGGACTTGCTTTTGACTAGAAATCTAGGCTGTGATTAGTTACTGCAATTGAGAGTTAAATGCAGTGGCTAAAATTCTGATAGCCATAGCAAAAAGTTACATAGTTCTCAGTGTGTGAAGCTAATTACATGAATCTTTCAAAATGCATTGAGAAAAATATTTTCTCAACATTAAACTTAAAGATGAATATATCAATATTAAGGAGACATTGAACAACACAAGAGATAATCTCTTTAGTTGTAGTACCTCTGTTGATTTGTTGTTGTCATTTAAGACACACAGTCATTCTTCAGGTGACTGGTTCTTATATTGACTTATAGCAAATAGCCTAAGTCTTAATACTAAGAGCCAAGGTTCTGAAGGCCTTTCTTCCAGGAAATAAAATAATTTTGTACTGGCATAAAGCTTCCAGGTGGTTTGCCTTTGTACTACTGATCAGCAAATCTAGGAAAATTAATGGTTGGCAGATCCACTGTCCTATTCTTCTCAAGAGTCATTGTCTCCACTAGGCTTTTGATACAAAGCTGTTAATCAGAAGCTTTATGTTTATTGCAATATCGTAAGAAACACAGGGAAGAGTTTAACTGAAAAAACCATCAGACACCAAAGAGCGTCTTAAGTTAGTAGCCTAGTTGCCTTTGTGCGAAAAAAAAAAAAAAAAATCTGATGAGAAACCTTGTTGACTGTCATGGAACATGGTCATTCTGTCCCTGCCCATGGCTCCAGATGCAAGAGAGTGCCTGGCATGATACCAGGGACAGAGATCAGTAAGTGTGCGTAACAAGCAACTGACTTAAGGTAAATCATCAATCCAATTTGTGTTTTATCCTCATATGAAATGAAGATGACTGAAATATTCCTGTACAGAGTCACTCTGAGAACCAGAAAACAAACAAGCAAGCAAAAACTCTCATAAGAATTTTTGAGAAGTACTTAGCAAGGCATAAAGAGCAATGCAGTGCTTAATAATGCTTTTTAAAATAAAATTTAAGGCCTGTAGATCTTCAGTTATTAAGTCCAGTGTTGCTTCCATCTGTGAATATTGAAATGCTTTAATATATATAGTAATCTTTACAAAACTTTCTAAAATGAGTCCTTAGCGCCAGTGTAGATGTTGAACAAGATTAAATTTTTTTCCCAAATCATGCAAACTCGCCAGTGTCAGAAGCCATCAATAAATGCATAAGTCTTGACACCCTTGCTTTGTCCTTAAATACTGAGTGACACTTTTTAGCTTATTTCAGCAGACAAGTTTTGAAGACAGGCCAAAAATGTATTAGGATCCAGCATTGATAGATCTATTTCTCATGAATTTAGGTCACTTCTGAAAATCCCCAAAGTATGTATAATGAAACAGTTGTTAGGTGAATAATTTTGAGAGGTCTGCTTGAGGTAGCAGACTCATGTTTGGGGCATTCCATTGGGCAATTGTCTTTTCAGACCCTTACCATCAACTGAGAAGAGCTAGAAGGCAGAGAGCCTAAAAACATAAGGCTTCTAAAAGTTAACTATGTTGGGATTTGATAAGGATATTTAGAAAGTGGGAGATAAGTCATTATTTTAAGAACACTGAGACATTTTTATTGGAGTTCTTTATAACTCAACTTGAAGTGGAATATAGCTTGTACGAATCATAATGCCAGATGACAGTTATTTTCCAGTCAGTTCTTAAAGTGGTTTACATGTTATAGTTCAAACAACATGAAAATTCATTCTGGAAAAGCATTTGTTGTCCAAGGCTTTCTTAACCAAGAGAAATAGCTACACCTAGATCTCAATTGTTTGTGAGTGAATTGTATATTCAGGGCATTATCTGCAACAAAACCATGGTCTTAGGCTAGCTTTCCCTTGTTTCCCAGTACGTTTCTGTGCCACTTTTCCCCAATACCAAATTCTTGTGTTCTCAGCAAATGCAAACTACTTTTAATTGTGCCTAGAAAAACATCAGGAGAATAAATTACTTCTCCTCTCTCACTGCCCTCCTCCCTTCATTATTTTAAAGTATTAGAAAACTCAATATGAATTACTTTGTTTTACCCTTTCAGTTACCTATAGCACTTACGTGGATAATCCAGAAACTTCTTGCCTTTAGACATGTATTAACATTAAAAAAAACGCTACTATTAAAATTTACTATGTAGTAATTTTACAGATTCAAATAAATACATGAATTCAAATATGCACACATAAGTATCAGTCTCACGTTTTATAGAAGTTGAAAAAAAGAGTAGAATATTATCTGCCCTTTTCAATTACCGTGTTAGTACAGACTCTTTTCAAGTTACGTAGGTCCAGTTCAAGCTGCTTACCAAACAAACAAACAAAAAAACCAACAACAACAAAAAAGAAAACAAAACAAAAACAGTCATTTATTGATTAATGTAAAGGAAAACCCAGGGTTAGATCTACTTCTGGTACTGCTAGATTCTGGGGCTCAAACTCTGTTACCAAGACTGTCCCTCCTTCTCCTTCTCTACTTTTCTTTGCCTATTGGCCTCATTCTTTCTTGCTTGCAGACAGGGCTTTCTTCACATAGATAAGGAGGGTGGCTACAAGCAGTTGCAGCGTCTTCTGTTCAGCATTACCCCAGAGGAAAAGCTCTAGCATCCAAATAAGAATCTTAGTGAAAACTCTGATCGGTCCTGCTGGAGTACTGTGATGATCCCTGAACTCAGCACTGAAGCCAAAGAGATTGAGGAGTAGGACCAGACTGGCTGTGATTGACCAGCCTGAGCCAGCCATATCTATGATGGGGTTGGCACTGGGGCAGGACACTGTAACTGGTAGCCCCACAAAGGGCTATGTGAGTTGAAGAGTGCTTCCCCAAAGAAGGATTTTGGATATGTCCACTACAGTTGTCATTGTGTCAGTTTCTCTAGGTTCTTAGAAGATTTAATGTATGTGCCACAATCAGATGCTTATGTGATCTGATGCAGAGAGAAGAGAATATGTGGGATAACTAAATACAAGAAGATTCTACATTTTGAACACTTGAACTGATCCATCAGCAGACTGTTATTCAAGTTTGTGATTCTGTAATAGTTCGCCCTGGGTCATTTTGCTGTTACTGATTCCTGTGTGCCACTATGCAGAGGGCCTAATTGCAGAAATATTCACTCCCGTCAATACTTTTGGGTCCAAGGGTGGCATTTACTCACCTATATCCTAAGATAACTTAATAGCATCTGTACCATAGGCCAGTTTTAACGTTTGAACATACACAGACAGTCCACTAGTTCTTCCTATTAATCCTACTTTATCCATTGATACAACCAAATTAATCTTTTCAAGGGAGAGCTGCTGATATTTGGGGGTTATTTTTCCCAGTATTTAATTTCTCTCTTGGTCATACTTTCATTTGGTATTTATCTTCTAACACATAATAATCTATTGTAGTAATCTGTTTTATAGAAATTGGGGGGATTATTAGGGTTCTAGACTTCTGGAAAAATTGTCCCTCAACTCTCACAGATAAATATATTATGCTTTATTTTTTTAATTACAGTGAAAAATAAAAATCTAGGACCTATTTTGTTATTCATAAATTTTTTTAATATCCAATTGAAATAATATAGGTTCTTGCAATCTGTTTGCTATCAATAGTAAATCAACAAATTAGACAAGCAAACTGAAATCACTAATGCATCAGTTGCTCTTCCTCTTCTTCTGTCCTCAGAGAAGATAGAAAATGTATGGTCAATGTCCTCTCAATGCTTTATATACAATAAAAAGTATTTAATATAACCTAGTGACTATATTTCAAAATTAGATTGCTCTCTCACACAAAAAATTTTATTCATTAAATATATTGATAGACCAGTCAATTTATTATAAAATATCATATTTCATTGTGATTACAAGATGTAATTTTAACTACCTAAAGTTTAAATATATCTTGCAGTCAATGTGATAAGAAAGCGTTGTGTCATAGCTTAATTGGCAGTGTTTTTTCTAAGTGGTACTTGGAGTAATGATAAATCTTAACATCAATGGCATTTTGGGTTTGATGACACACAGTACTCTAATTATGTGTCTTCATTTTCCCAAAGGGTTTCGTCTAAGTCAAAATTCTGTTGGTCAGCATCTTTTAAGAACACTAGGTTTGATATGAAGATTCCCTTTTGTAAAACTAAGTTTCTTTTTGTAACATTAATAGACACTCCCTAATGTGTCTATTGTATAAAATTGAAGTTTTGTCATTGTATTTTTAACTCGGAGCACACTTAGATGAACAACACTTCCCAGCCATCATTTTCACAGTTTTGTTTTGTTTTTTTTTTTATATGTATACACAAAAAACACTGGTGTCCTTTAGCTATTAATAATTTATTTTTGACATTTAGAAGTAATTTTATATGTTTCATTCAAGGCAAAGACAACATGATATTGAGAACCTACAACTGTTATATGTGAAACTATTTACATTAATCGCTATAACTCAGTTATGACTCTCTTGCTTTAAATCTCTTTGGTATGTTTCTGTTCTGATTTACTGCCTGGTTTAAAGATTAATGTCACAGGGTAATTTACTACAGCTTCACAGATGGTATTTGAATCTTTGTAAATGGGCTTTGGAATCTGTGCACAATTCTATATAATGTTAGGTTAACATCAATGTAAATGTTGAACTTGAAACAGTTCTAAAAGATCATGATAGAAATTTCATTATCCCTTTCTAAATACTATAAATTTTTAGGGGATTTCATGGGCTAAGTATTTTTACTTCACTAGTGTGGTTAAGGTATAACTAGCTCCTTATATTTGAAATCACCAGCCCCTATAAGTTGAAAATAAACATAAAAAATAAATTACCTAATTTAAAACTATTCTAAAGTTCTAGTCACAGGAGAAGTTACTGTTCTTATTTTTACAGCTTCCTACATGAAATGCTTTATAGAATCCACAAACACACATTGCTTTTAGTGTCTTTCCTTTGATGTCTATAAAAGACCCATTCAAAGCTGGAGGTAAGTGCCCCTAATGCGCACAGCAGAAGTTGGCTAAAGTTATTGGAAGCTGTTAGAGATAACCTTTCTCTACATGCCTTTTGACGGAAAAACTGGTACCAACAATACCAGTTAAGCTGTAATTAGTATAACTAACAACTAATAAGAAAGAGCAGACTAGAGGTCATTCTTAAGAATTTAAAGGTATTAGCAGGTTAGGGTTGTAGGGCATCCTATCCCCCAGCTTAATCTGCTGCCCTAGCTGGTGAGATTTGTTGAAGCCATCAGTGCCCTCTAACCCTGAGGTGTTGCTCTCTCATAATTTATTGGTCACATGCCAAGCTCTCTTTCCTGTCTAGTGAGATGACTTTGGGAATGGCAAATTCATTTTAAAGTTCTTGTTATAAATGCCTGCAGATTTTCAACCTTGTAACGTAGATAAAGGATTACAGATTAATTTGCTTTAATGTTCTTGTCCTACAAGCCTTAGACTACATTGAAATTGTCATTTTGCTACATTACAGAATATGATTTGTTGAGACCATTTAACATGTATTATAAGGGAATGCTTAAAATCTAACTATTAAATCAGATGTTGTGTAACTGATTCTAATACGTACTGGATATTCCACTTTTTATGAGCCACTTCTTCAAATTTAATTGCCCACCAGTGGCTCTTGTTTATGTTTACAGTCAACTCTAATGCACTTAAAGGGTAAGAACTTAACAGAGGAATAACCTTTTGTTTACATGAGGTGTAGTTAACCCCTCTCTTCTAGTATCTGGCTTTGGATTCTTCCACATCTCATTACATGATACCTACACAAAAACAAGAGGAATGCCATAGAACTTTAATTGTTCTTTTCCTTTTCCCAGTAAAGTCATGACTGTAAGATTGTTTCTGCCCCTAGAAGGTTTTTTTTTTTATTTTAAAGCAATAAGCACTATGAAGAAAGAGTCAAAAGGAAACTTTCTTTTTCAACGTTTTTATGTTACTACCTAGGTCTCAGACTATCATTACTATCATATGTATTATAGATTTTTTTAAACTATAGATTATTTATTACTCATGAAGTAAGCTGAGGCAGGCCCCAATAACTAAACAAAGTTTTAAAGTGGGAAGCATCAAACCACATGAACCTAAAGAAAAGAAAATTTAAATTTCAAGTTATCATAGGTCACTGGACACATAGACATATAAAACTTAAGGAGTACAGACTTAAAAATCATAGTTCTCATTTAAGTACCACAAGAAATAACTAGGATATATTCTTCCTTTGAGTCCTCCATCTCAGTGTTTTTTGTTTGTTTGTTTTTTTGTTTGTTTGGCGCTTTTTTTTTTTGCGGTACGCGGGCCTCTCACCGCTGTGGCCTCTCCCGTTGTGGAGCACAGGCTCCGGACGCGCAGGCTCAGCGGCCATGGCTCAGGGGCCCAGCCGCTCCGCGGCATGTGGGATCTTCCCGGACCGGGGCACGAACCCGTGTCCCCTACATCAGCAGGCGGACTCTCAACCACTGCGCCACCAGGGAAGCCCCATCTCAGTGTTTTATATACATATTACTGGTGGTTTGTGGATGAACTGTTTTTTTATTTTAGTAGTTATTTGTTTATTCTAATATATGTTAGCAAAAGATATGAATAACACATGAAGCCTTTTTAATGGATATTATTGCTTTGGACTAGGCAAATAGAAAAAGTGAATTGATGTGAAGAAAAATACTAGCTATTTTTGTAGTACTGGTAGTTTGTGAATATGGCAAAATGCATAAAAGTCTTACAAAAATGACTGGATTTAGGGACACAATACTCTGTCTAAACATGAAATTCCAATAATGTTTATTCTAGCCAAAAATTCACAAGATGCTCTTATCCCTTCATTTCTATCTATCTATTGGTCTTCATTTATTTAATTTATGTGTCTGTATGGGTGTACTTAGCAGTTTCATGTTTTGTTTTCAAAATAAGCCAGCTTCTCTGGGCTTCAGTCTTGGGTTAGATGATGCCTAAGGTTCCTTCAAGGCAGGGTTATCAGTCCTCAGCTGATAAATTCCTCAAGATTGGGAACCAAATACGTATAACTTGATCTAAGTAGTAGTTAGCATAGTGACAACCCCAAATCATCATTAATACATGTTCACCATTGACTGATTCACATGTTCTAAAGACAAATGTAAAAATGTTTTTGCATATCCATGTGCTTTCCCCAAACTAACAAATAATTTTAATTGTCACGTCAGTAATTTAAAACTTTTTCAAAATAGAGAGCAGACTGGTGCTACTTAAAGTTCACACAGACACCAGTCTTTTTTCATGCTAGGATTTCCTAAGCAGTGGCACCACGGACAGTATTGGAAAGTCTTATTTTTTTCCTCTTCCATACTATCTTACGATTAACTATGAGAGTAAGACATCAAAGCTGAACTGACTTCAAAGCCTGTAACACTTATGGTTTCCAGCTATTACTGTAACCAGCCGCTCTGCCCTAATAGCAATTCATCTTACAGAGCTGCCTCGCTAGGATCCACCCCTCTGCTTCCCGCCTTCCCCTTTTCCAAACCTGTCAAATTAAAAACTACCCTTTACACGAATCTCAAAGTTAAACCAGTCCAAAGAGTTAGCATATTTGCTTACTTTCAGGATTTTACCACTAAAAAATAGACCATATTTATTTATTTATTCACTTTTCCCAAAATTATGCCTTTTACCACAAGGCCTTACACTATGTTCACATTAAACATATAATGTTCTTCATTATGTTTATTTCAAAAGTATAATATACACATGTAGGTAAGATTGTATATACGCCTGCCACTTCAGTTAGGTTCACAAAATAAAATATTAAAAGTTGAATCCGGTCCTTGGCCCTGTAAATCAATGAAGTTAAAAGGAATGAAGTCTAAAACATGGATTGTCCATCATAAATGCCTGAAATATAATTCTTGGAAGCACATGCTTTCTCTAGTGAAAAAATAATAATATTAATAAAGTTTTCATGGACATATAGTTTTCCAGCAATATAAAAGTTAATATATTAGAGCTTCTCCTATACTCATAACCAAGTAGGTACTAAAATATTATGCAGGCCAGTTTCTTGAGAGGTGTAGAATTAGCATCAGCTGAAGATTTTCAATTTTTCTTTAAATGGCCCAGATAAAAATTTTAAATTATTTTCCTTGAATAATTTGGTAAAGTTGATGGTAGGTATTCAGTACCATGGGGCAAGAGGCAGGGGCAGCAGCTCTTGAAATCTGGTAGATAGCATGCAGATCTTAAAGTGACGGCACCAAAGGACTAACAGAAGACTTAATGACTTAGCTCTTCTCAACCCCAAACCATATACGACATTCTGAATACTTACGACAGAAGCTTTAATTGTGGATTATGGGAATTAAATAAGCTCAATATAATGATTGTATTGTTTGGGAAATGGAATGGACTGCACTGTAAACTAATGAGCTTTCCATCTTTCGAAGCATTCAAGTAAAGGCTCAATGACCACTTGTCAGTAATTCGATAGAAGGAATTCTTACATTTGGGAGAGATTAAAAAATCTTTAATACCTATTTCAGTTCTAGAGTTCTTTGTTTCTAAAAATTAAAGGATATGAAGAAATAGAGTTGAAGATTAAGTGATGATAGTAGCATGCAGCTGTTGTCTGCAGTCCAGTAGTTAGATGGATTTTACAAAGTGTCATAAACGGTTATCTCCAAGGGATTTGAAAAAGAAGGAGCGCATGGTGGTTTAAGTAGATAAGGGCAAACAACAAAATGATGCACCTCTCTTCTAGTGTTGAAGGTCGGGAGAGAGAGGAACCTACTCTAAAATGCTCAGAAAAGAGGGCATAAGGAAAATGAAAAAGGGAGCTTTTTTAAAGACCTGGAACCCAAATGGATTTTCAGAGTGCTAAAAATAGAAACCAAAGGATCTTTATATCTGCATTCCTTGAAGGAAGGGAACAAAACAGGTAGGAAAATGAGAAGTTAAAATTTTAACTTCAATTCTGTTTGAAGAGCATAATAATTGCAGAGGACTAAAAAAAGCACAATGTGGGTATGGAAAGATCAGAGTCACTAACCAATATGTTGCTCTGGGCCAGTTACTGAATTTCTCAGGATCTCTCATTGTTTTAAATATTAGGCAGGTAGATGATTTTCATGATCTTATCCAGCTCTGAGATTCTCTCTTAGTGCCTTAATTAAGGCTGAATTAAGTATGCTCTCCATAGCCCAAGAATTCTGACAGACCAAATGTTTCAGTTTGCAGCGCCTGGTGTATTCTGGCCTATAGATAATAGCAGGGAGAAAACTCGGGATAATTTTGTAAAGATTCCGACATTTTGAGGTGTATAAAAGTTATGAAGTAATCTCCTGTGTGGGCAGATAAGAAGTGAAGATACCAGCCACACAGGAGAAATGAAGTAGTGCTAGAAAAAGTGCAGTTGGACCCCTCCTTTTGAGTATAAAGAGATGATTGGCGGTCTAAAGAAGACATCCCAGAGAGACCTGGCAGTGTTGCCTCAAGAACAGAGAACAGGCGTTTACGTCAGAAGTGAATCCATAGATTTGATTTATTGGCAATAAAGTGATAGGGAAATCTCATTAACAGCTGCTTTCCAGTAAAGAGGAAAGAGGTACTACCAAAGAACATATAGAGAGAGGTGAGAAAAAGCTAGAAAATACTAAATCTATAAAGATGAAAAATGTGGAAAAATAATTTGAATTGCCATTTAAACCAAAAACCAATAACATGTTAAGGCAGTTTTTCTCAGTAATAAACCGTTCTCCAGAAGTAAAATGGATAGATCCTTTTTTGTTGTTGTGAAAATAATTAAGCATTTTCCAAAAATGTTAATTCTCTCATCTCCTGGGAGTGGGTTATATACCAGGGCCATACAACTAACTGGGGTTTATTTATGACTATTAATTGTGATTGCAGACTTTAAAGAGTCTACTTCAATACACAATTAAATTATGATTTGTATACCTTGGTATATTCTTTCCCAAGCTTTGGTACTCTGGGTTTTCTGAATAACCATACAAAAACTCCATATCAGTATTCTGGGCCATGTTGTATCCTCTCTTTTGAAATAGGAATATGAATTTTACTGAAATGATTATTTATAGCAACATTAATATTATTCAACACTTAAAATCATTACATTGTTATTTTCTGATTGGGAACTTAATGCCCATCCTCTTTTAAATAGTATATTAATCTATGAATGAAATTGGTCCTGCAAATAACACATTAGTAGAAAGTTAGAAATAAATGTTATCTTCTGAGTGTGTTGTATATAACAGCTTACAGCTTCAGTTCTGATCACGGACATGCTCTTCCAGCTAAGTGCCATTAATCCATTTACTGCTGCTCACTGGAATGAAGAGAAATTGCCAAAGAGTTTTCCATATGTTTAAGTGAATTCCTCTGTAATTGTGGATTGTTTAGCTTCCTTATTTTTCTTTGTGTATAGCCCTTTTGAAGATTCCTAAAGCCAATTCTCTTTTTACTCAAGTTAAAAAACAAAACCAAAAATACCAGCAGCAACAACTACAAAAAAACAAAACAAAACAGGCAACTGTGGCAACAGTTCTGATTCCTTTGGCTGAAGTCCAGCTTACTGGTTGTTTTGCCACATTTAGTTCCACATCACTGACTTGAGAAGGCAGAAGTGGCACCACTCTGTGCTGACCTATTGGTCATGACCACTCCTACCTCATTCTTAACATTTCGTCCTAATCTACTTCCACACATAGTGTATTTCTGCAGCAGTAAAAGAAGATGTTAAAATCTAGAATCAATTAACCAGTGCAGTAGCTCAGGACCCACTGAGCTTTTTGTCCTTAGTGTTATAATTTAAAGCATTTGCCAAACAGATACCGTCTCATCCTGTGTTTCACGTGTGAAAAGAGATCATGGAAAAAAGTCTCCAGAACCTAAATTAAATATGTATATCAAAGTATTACCATAGATAGGCAGCATATATTTATTTGGGCTAAGGAATATACTTTAGCCTTCATCAAGAAAAATAAAATACGCCTTGTGAATGGCTGATTGTACTGTGCACATTGAATCAGAATGTCAGAATCTTCTAAATAAATTGTTATTATGGGATAAGGCAGAACTGCAGCTCTGAATTTATATAATTCACTCCATTGTAGATTTTTTTCATTGAAGAATACATTTCGCTGCCATAAATTGCACTGAGTATGAACAGCAGAGTCATTTGAGGTTCATTGGAAATATAGGAGAACATCATGTTTCCTGTCCTTTTGTTAAACTTGGCATATTGATTTTTTTTGCACAGCTTGCAGCACAGAAATGTGATATACAGCTACAGCAAGACAAGCTAACCACATGTGAATTTGTTAAGTACTGCTGGATTCGCAGAAATTGTCTGACTGTGCAAATAGCAAGATTTGACTTCTCCAGGAACTCTTTATGACATAATCAATTAAAATAACAAGTTTTGATTTTATTGCCCAGAATAAATCATTAGCAAAACTCATATTCTCCTGATCACTCATGTGTAGGATGTTTACATTCATTTTGTTTCTATATTTCAAGCACAGTAATAAATATGTAGCATTTGGGCCAAAAGTTTAAAGTCAAATATAGTTTTAATAATGATTCATAAATTTTTTAAGAACAAAATTCTAGATTTTATTTAAATTTGCCATTGCTTTTCTTTTAAAATATCTAGTGTTCATTCTTTTGTTCCCTTTAGGCTCAAAGGTAGCAAGATTTGGATTTGACTGATACTTCTTACTGCATTTAAATTTAGCACCTTGTGGAAAGGGAGTCTCTGAAGTAGGGCTGGTGTGCTCTTCTCCTCACCTTATTAAACCTCCTCCTTAAACGCGTCCATTATACAGTTCGTCTTGCCTGACTTCAAAGAGTAGAGATGGAGAGAGGATGAGCTATAACTCAGCGGAGTGTGTTACCCATGGCTTCTTAGAAATGCTAATGTGTTATCTATCAGGTTTATAAAGTTCTCTGAGTTCTCTTGGAAGCAGATAAGCCACTATGTGGTTTTCTGCAGAACAAAACTGACAGTCTTTCCAAAGCTAGGAAATATTCGTAACATCATGTACATGTGATCGTGTTGTCACCTGCCTTTTAAGAAAATACTTTCTTTAAAACACCTCAAGCTCTCTAAATGTAGACTTCTTTTTAACAAGATTTTTTCTCAAATTTTTTTTTCAAAAATTTCTCTACTTGCTCTCAGTACTTTTGAACAGGTGGACATCTTATGAGATTTCATGTCAAATTTATTAGAAACAAGTCTTTTAAAATTATCTGGTAAAAGCACAAAGCGTGAGTTGTTCCCTTATAAAAAAAAGGGGGGGGGGAGCGGAAGGGGTCAGAGCAAAGAAGAAAGTGCCACTGGTTTGTGTTAGGTGACACTGTGCCCTGCTTGTCTAATTTGATTACACAGAGCCCCTGAAGCCTCAGGCAAAGCTGATTTTAGCTATAATCAGCTTCTTAACCTTTTGAGAACTAACGTAAACACTACCTAGCAGTGGTTAATTATGTTGCTCTGCTACACACTACAAAGTGCAAAGGTAAAAGTGTAGAACTACAGTAACACATGTTGTGACAAAATTTAACAAGATGACTTAAGGGGATTGGAGCAGAAGGTAGTTCTATATTTGTGATGAATTTTAAACTAATAAAGAGACATAAGGGTGCTTTTTAAAAAATTTTTAGCTATAGTTTTTGCTTAAGTTTTACCCATAAGTGCTGAACATTCATGGACTACTTTTTTCTTTTTGCTGTCCTCACATTTGTACTTTTCTCTGAAATCCTCTTTTGATTATACACACATTTTAGAAATATGTGTATTCATACTCTTTCATTTTTCAGAGTAAACCAAGGTGATTTTACTCGTATAATAAGAGTAAAATCCTCTTGGTTCACTTTTACAGATAGTAAAAATTCATTAGGGGAAGAATGGAATTTCTCTATAGTTAGATGGAATATTGTGGTTTCATATATATATATATATATATATATATATATATATATATATATATGGGCAAGAACCTAACTTTTTGATTTGGAACAGGAGCTCTTGATACAGGAATCTGATGTGTCATATGGGAAGTTAATATATAAGATGATTCTACTGTCTATAGTTGGTGTAACTCTCGTGTAGTGATGTGACTAATGGGGTAGAGAACCATAAAGATTAACTAATGTACTTATCAAGGCTATCTCCTTGAAGTCATATTTGCTGGGAAAACACCCTAGGAAGATTCTCCTGAGTAAGGTTTACAGTTGACCAGGAGAATATATGGAGCCATAAGCCATACCCCATATTGGTAAGCTTCTGTACCTGAAATTTCGTGCTCTGAAAAAATTCTGAAGGGTAGAATCTTAGTGCTCCCCAGTGACACACACTATAAACACTCACTCTGTGTGGAATTAACTTAAATGGAGAAGGAGGGGAAGGTTCGGACTAAAGGTGAACTATTAATTTTTTAAATCTTAGGTCAGTCCCTCATAAATAACATGAATATTCTACAAGCTTGTTATTCTGCAATGTAGTTTATGTTGTGGTTACAGTGAGCTTAAAAATCACATTTAAGCTGTAGATTTTGGAGAGGCAGACATCAAAGGGCCTTTCACGATTTCTGAGGCATCTGAGAACACTCATTGGGCATCACGGCCAGCTCCTTTGGCCAAACTTGGCCCCCATGGTGAGGGAAGGTGACCTCATTAATAAATAATGTAAATTAATTGACATAAATGCCACCTAAAAGCAGGAGTTCAGGTGGGTTTTGTAGCTATATATAATACTATGGGGTAAATGAAGCCAAGTCATAGATAACTGGACATTTTTGGCCCCTTGCAGAAATGTTTTAACTGAATTGTATTCTCTGTTGTGTTATCAGCTTGTTAAAAGAAACAATTACATAAAACTCCCCATTACAGCTGTTGTAGATATCTTTTAGGTGAAGTGCTTTCTATTTTATGGCACATGTTATAAAAAATATAATACTTGTTCAGTATCCTGGTATGGATGGAGGGGACAGCTCAAGGCTGGAGGCCACAGGCTCCAGCTGCCCCTGGTCCCCTTGGCTGCCCTGAGGACTGAAGGATCACTGTCTCTGCACCCCTGCAACCCATTCAGGGCCCATGATGGGCCAGGGGGTAGCTGACTTAGAGGCAGTAATCTGCTACATCTTATGAGGTTCTCTCCTAGGAGTACCCATAGGAGAAATCCTTCCCAGAATTCAGTTCTTCCCCAGTTATTATTTTTTTTTATCAGATGAACAATGAAAATCTTATAGTATGTTATTCCAGTGGTTTCCAGACTTTGTTCCACAAGAGCATTACCTGAGCAGCCAAGGCCTCTTTCCTATTATAGTTCATTCAGAATGTCTAGGGTGGGATCCAGGCATCAACCTTTTCAAAGATCCCCAGGTAATCCTCAGTGGTTTCCCATGTTTGGGAACCACTGACATACCCACTGTAGTCTCCTCATAGCTTAAGCCATTTGGGAGCTTAGAGATAAATTTGCATCTCATCTGTTGCAACTAAATAGGACTAATCATATTTGTTCATTATTTTCTTGTCCATTTTTTGTTTTTGCCTTGACTTCTTCAAATGTTTTTGTACTTTCATATAATTTTATATTGTGTTTATTTTAATAGAATTATTTAAGTAGAATTTACATACTATTAAATCCATGTAAGTGTACAATTCAGTAGTTTTTTTAGCAAATTTATAGTTGCACAATTATCACCACAATCCCATTTTAGTATATTTCCATCACCCCAGAAAGTTTCTTTGTGCCCATTTGCAGTCAATCCTGCTCCCACCCATAGCCCCAGACAACCAGTGATCTGCTATCTCCATAGATATCATATAAATAGAGTCATACAGTATGTGGTCTTTTATATCTGGCTTATGTTACTTACAATGTTTATGAGATTCAACCATGTGGTAGCACAGATCACTAGTTCATTCCTTTTCATTGCTAAATAGTATTCCATTTCATTTATCTGTTAGCCAGTTGATAGACATTAGAATTATTTTCAGCTTGGAGCTATTATGTATAATACTGCTATGAACATTCACATATGAATCAGTCCAGACATATATTTTCATTTATCTTGAGTATAAACTTAGGAGTGGAATTTGTGGGTCATTTGATTAGTTTATATTTAGCTTTTTTAAATTTATTTTTTAATTAAAGTATAATTGATTTACAATGTTGTGTTAATTTCTGCTGTACAGCAAAGTGACTCAGTTATACACATATATACATTCTTTATTATAATATTTTCCGTTATGGTTTATCACAAGATATTGAATATAGTTCCCAGTGCTATACAGTAGGACCTGTTGTTTATCCATTCTATATGTAATAGTTTATATTTAGCTTTTTAAGGAACTACAAAACTGTTTTTCAAAATGGCTACACTATTTTATATTCACATCAGCAAAATATGAGAGTTCCAGTTTCTTCACATCCTTACCAACGCTTGGTATGTTCAGTCCTTTTGATTATAGTCTAGTGGGTGTGTGGTGTTATCTCAGTGTGGTTTTAATTTGTGACTACTTGATGTTGAGTGTGGTTTCTTGTGTTTATTAGCCATATGTTTGTTTTCTTTGGTGAAATGTTTCTTTTGCCTATTTTTAAATTTGATGTTTGTCTTATTATTGGGTTGAAGTAATTCTTTATATATTCTGCATACAAGTCTCTTATCAGATGTGTGATTTACAAATGTTTTACCCAAGCTGCAGCTTATCTCTTCTAAATGGTATCTTTTGAAGAGAAGTTTTTTATGAGTTCAAAATTTGATGATTTTCAATTTATCATTCTTTTTTCTTTTATGGATCATATTTTTGGCATCATATCTAAAAAATCTTTGCCAAACCCAAGGTCACAATGATTATTTGTTGTTTTGTTGCAGAAGTTTTATAGTTTTAGCTCTAACATTTAGGTGTGACTCATTTTCAGTTGATTTTTGTGTATGGTATATGGTAAGGATCTAAGTTGATTTTTTAGCATGTGGATATCTGATTTTCCCAGCACCATTTGTTGAAAAAAACTATCGTTTCCCCATTGAATTGCCTTGGACCTTTCTCAAAAATCAGTTGACCATAAACTAAGGATTTATTAATAAACTTTGTATTCTGTTCCATTGATCTTTATGTTTGTTTTTTATACCAATACCATGGTGTCTTGAATATTGTAGCTTTATAGTAAATTTTGATATTAGGTGGTATAAGTTCTTCTTTGTTCTTTATTTAGATCATCTATAATTTCTCTTAGCAATGTTTTTTTAGTGTTTTTACACTTCTTTTGTAAAATATATTCTTAATTTTTCATTCTTTTTGATGCTATTATGAGTAGAATTCTTTTCTTAATTTCATTTTCAAATTGTTTATTGCTAGTATAAAGAATTAAAATTGGTTTTGCCTATTGGTTTTGTATTCTGTAACCTTACTAAAATTCATTAGTTCTAGAATTTTTTTGGTAGAATCTTTATGATTTCCTACATATAGGACCATGTCATCTATAAATAAAGACAGTTTATATCTTCCTTTCTAATATGCATGCCTTTCATTTCTTTTTTTGCCTACTGCATTGGCTATAATGTCCTGCACTATATTGAATAGGAGTAGTGACAGCAACTCTAGATTCTGATTTTTTTTCCCTTCAGGGTTATTGCTGTTGCTGCAATTTTTTAAAATTGCTATTTTCATTTTAGTCTGGCTTCCTGGAGACCCCCCTTTGCCTGCATAGTTTAATGGCCAGAGTTGATACAGTCATCCCAAGGCACTGTGGCTCTGGGTGAATCTGTGTGTGAGTTGCAGAATGCATTAAAAATTCTTGCAGTTTTCAAGTCTACCTCAACGTTTCATTTTCTCCTGGGTTTTCCTGAGATTTCTGTGCCAGTGCTCATCCTCCCAGCCAAGAGGGATGTGTGGGGATTCATGTAGTCTCTCAGTGGCTTTCTCACTTCCAGGATCTCCCTATTAAATTTCTGACTAGTCCACTGGTCTGCTGCTCACCCCAAGTAAGATCACAACCTCTGTCTAGCAGGGTCATGGGCTTTTGGGGTCAGTTTCCCACCGAGTTTGCTTTATTTGCTTGTTAATACTCTTGGGCATGGGTTTTTCTCTTTCTACTCCAAGTCAAGTCAAGCCCCTCTAGCAGCAAAGGTGCAGGTTTTTCACAGCCAATCCCACCCTGGAAGCTCTACCATGCCTACTGAGCTGCCGCTGACACAGATTGCCACTGTTCTTACCTGTAGCTCAGCAGTTTTTCATGAATAAACGCTTCTCAAGTTGCTTGTCTTTGGTTGATTTCTGGAGTGCTGAAATGGTTGCACTTGAAAATTTTGTCGACTTTTATAGTTGTATTTGGGGAGAAGGTTTGCCAGTCTCTTAGCTTGCCATCACTGGAAGTCCTGCCTGAGTTTCTTTTTGTAAGCCACAAACCCTTTTTGGAACAAGATGAAACATTAACTATATAAATACAGAATAAGATAAAATAAAAAACCAAGCAAGGGTAAAGTTAATATAAGATAGGAAAATAAATTCCTTATGGAGCAACAATAATTTTTAACTCCTATGATAGATTTTCCCAGTGTGCCTAGGAATGGAAGTTTTCTTGGTCTTTCAATAGAGAGATTTACTCTATCATAAAATGCAAAAATCCATTGTATTTTCATTGTCATTGAGATCTAAAATAAATTGGAAAAAAAGGTATGTATCTGACCAGAAAAAATAGAACAAGTTAGATCAAAATGCTACCCTGGGATCCTTTTGGTTTCATTTTATTTTGTTTTCTCCCAAAGGTCAAATCCCCAAACTTGTACAACTTTAGACTGCAGGAATACTTGACAAAATGTGCGGTGATAAAGCTGCCAGATTGAAGGTTTCTTAAGTGCTACTGTCCAAAATCACTAGGCATGCTTGTAACTAGTAATTCTTGTCAGAATATACACTCTCAGTGTGTGACTTTTATCTGCAGGTGGCAGAGCATATGTTTTAGCACCAAAAAATGTAAGGTGGCAGAGAGAGGATATTTAATATGTTGTAACCTATTTTTATTTTTAATTTTTTCTCTTATAGCTGCTTAGTTCCGGTCAAAAGCAGGCTAACTAAAACATTTTCAGATCTTAAGGGCTATATTTAAATTAGGAAAAAAATGGTTCCAGATATAATCGTGTCATTTGTTTTTATTTAACACATGAATCAAGGTTATTGGACCAGCATCTCTCATAAAAGAAAAATACAGTGGTATCTTATGTAACTGAAGTCCAGAGCGGGGGTTCTTCTCTTCAAATGGATTTTCTGGTTAAATTATAATTAATCCTTTAAACACTACAATCACCTTTGTTTTTATCCTTATTATAATAATACATTTTCCTACTATAGGAAATAGCTACTAGGTACAGCTAGCAGTTATGTATAGCAAACAAATATCACTTAATATTTTCTAACTAATGTAGTTCTTACTACATGAATCAAAGTTATCATTCTATGCATTAATCATAATTAAGACCTTAGCTAAAGGACAAGAGTTACAAATTCAAACCCCACTGATGAGTGACATTTAGGAATGCAAGCCCAGTGTTGTCAAATTTTTCTAGTTTTCCCAAAGAAGCCAGAAATCTGCATATTTATTTGAAATCTCTCTAATTTTAAGTGTTGCAGCTAACTTAAGTTTTTAAAGCTATTGTATAGGTCAGATAAAATAAAAACCATTCAGATCAGGCCCATAGGCAAGCAGTTTACAACCTCTGGTGGGAAAGAATGGTCAGAGCCTCTTCTGACAACAGCCTCTGCCTGATTTCCTGCCATGTGTCTCTTGCTCAAAAAAGAAGGTATAACATGCTTCCCAAATGATTGTCTGCATTATTTTACTGTAGAATTCTGCGACAATGTGTTTTAGCAGAAAATACGCTGAAATGGGCATCCAAAAACCTTGATTCTGAGGCTAATAATATTTTTTAAGCCCTTCCTGTATCAACCAGGCCCTGCTCTAAGTTCTTTAGACCTATTAACTCATCTAATTCTAGTTTTGGTTTTGCTCTTCAAAAGTTTTATGTTGGGTCAGTCATTTACCTTCTGTAGATCTGTTTCCTCTACGTGAAAAATTATAGGATTATATTTATACATGACTGAACTAGAAAATCTGTCAGAACTCTTTCAGCAGGAATATTCTTTCATCTGGAGAATATGAGGGTTGGATTCAGTGACACAAGGATAAATTGTCAACCAGACTATGGTATTAATTTATATGAGTTTATAGCACCTATCTGTATAACTCAGTAGAAATAAATGTATATAATCTTCAGTGCATTCACATTCCTTCAACAAGTATCATGCTAGAATATTTTAGTTAAGTTGAGAAAGAAGTTGAGTATCCACTCCCCATGGGGTTAAAAAGGCCTGCACCCTATCTTCTCACTGAGGTTATCATCTCATTGAGGCAGTGTGTTATGCAACAAAAATTTAAATTAAAGCAGAAAATAAGTACCCTGATGAGCATTACACACAACAAGGCTTTATTCCAAGGCTAACAGAATAGATGTATGAATATGTGTGGCGTGTCTATGGAAGATGAGACTTGGAAAAAGGGAAAGATTTGAATTGGAAGGTGCAGAGGACCATTTAACATGGAAAAATATGTCCAAGTCAGAAATTAGAATGTTATCATACCAAAGAAATAGAAGGCACATTGCCTTCAGAGTACATATAGAACAATGACAAATTTTACAGAAAAGTCAAGATAATTATTATAATGCACTTTCTAACTTTTACTCTTATGAAGGTGAATGACTATAAAGAATGTATCCCAATACAACTCTTATGACTTTGACAGAAAACAAATACTTGCAGTACAGTTGTTAAATAAATCATTTGTTTGCAGCTAACCCTCAAATGGTTCAGGAAAAAAAAGTACATGAAGGCAAAGAAGCACATATGGCAAAATGTTAACAGTTATTGAACCTAGGGGAAAGGTGTATGGATAATCATTGTACTGTTACAACTCTTATAGGTTTAAATCTTTTTACAATAAAAATTGGGGAGGAAGTAAAAGAGTAGAGAAAAGAAAAAGTCATCCAAATAACTTATAGATCAAAGAATAAATCTAGAAAATACTTAGAACTGAGCCATAATGAAACTACAAATTTATACCCTTAAATGCTTATATTAAAAAAGAATAAATGCTAAAAATTAATGAATATTTTTAAATTAAAAAATTAAATGTAAAATAAAAATATATTTAAAAATCAAGTTTAATATAGTGACTGTGTGTAGATATGTAATTAGGTGCTTTATGAATATTTGGTGAATTTACTTCATTTCAAACTTCCCAAATCTTACCAGGTGGATCTTGCCTTGTATCCTGTAGGCAGGAAAAAAAAAAAAAAAACTTACTGCTTTTGCACATCAAGAAGGGTAAATATAAAGCAATAAATCCTTTATTTTTTGACAATTAAATCACTACATTTTGGTAAGATTTTGTTCACTTATCTAAAGTAAAGTAGAGTTGCTCAGCTTCCAGTGAATTTTGGGCAAAGTAAATGTATTCCCCCATTTGTTCTTGTCGTGTTTTGCCAGAATTGTAAATATGTATCTATGATAATATTCTTAACTATCCAGCTGATTGAATTGTTTCCCACTTAAGTGAGGTGCAGCCTAATCGGACGTAGAAATTTTATGAGTTTCAAAAAGAAAACACCTATGGTAGTATCCAATTTTTAATTTCAGTAGGAATTTGTTTCACTAATATCTTTATTCACCAGAATTATAACATAAAATGAAAAAAATGTTTGACCACATTTTAAAAATTGAAGTAAAATTTACATAACATAAAATTCACCATTATAACCAATTTAAAGTGTACAATTCAGTGACTTACAGTGCATTCACAATTTTGTGCAACCATCACTACTATCTAATTCCAGAATATTTTCATCACTCCAAAAAAGAAACCCCATACCCATTAAACAGTCACTACCCATTCACCCTTCTCCCAAGACCCTGGCAGCCACTAATCTGCTTTGTGTCTCTCTGGATTTGCCTATTCTGGACATTTCATATAAATAGTATTATACAATATGTGGCTTCTTGTGTCTGGCTTCTTTCATTTAGCTTCATGTTTTCAAGGTTCATGTTGTAGCATGTATCAGTTCTTCATTCCTTTTTATTGCTGAATGATATTTTGTTGTATGACTATATACTACATTTTGTTTATCCATTCCTCAGTTAATGGACATTTGGGTTTTTTCCACTTTTTGACTATTATGAGTAGTGCTGCTATGAACATTTATGAACAAGTTTTTGTTTGAATGCCTGTATTCAGTTCTCTTGCTTATATACCTAGGAGTCAAACTGATGGTTCAAAATAGTAATTCTGTGTTTAACTTTTTGAGGAATCACCAAATTGTTTTTCTGGCCACATTTTTAATGTAAGGTTTTAAGGCCAGTTTGTGGGAAGAGAACCTTATAAATTGAAAACTTAAAACCGTCAAAAATTTAGCAATAATCTCAATTACAGAGTTCTTTGAGCTCAAGTCTCTCTTTTGACATTACTAAGCATTTCTCTGCCAGCTTCGTTGAGTTTTCACTAGACAGCTTTTATTGTCTGCTCTCTGACCAATAGTTGCTTAATTGAAGAATATGTGGATGGGGGCAGTGGTTACTAGAGTAAGAAGCCTTTGAAATATTTTTTTTCCAATTTTTATCTTCAGTTAAAGAGGACAAATGCTTTACCCTACAATTTAGAAGCGTAATATCTGGAAGTTTCAGACCCTAATCTGATGTGCCTTAAAATAGTTACAAATTAGGGTGATGTCTTCCAAGTGCTCACTGACTGTTTTAAATTTTCTAGTGTGTCCCTGAAAAAAGATCAACAAATCTCCATTAGAATCCATGCCAGAATATTTCTCAACAACTGCTAGCCCTCTATATTTAAAACGTTTGCATTATTTAAATTTCTGAGAAGTTTGAGAATCTCTTGAGAAATTAAAACATTGGACCTTTTAGAATACTAAATGGTTTACATATATGCTTTGAGGTTTTGGCCTATGGTTAGCTTCTCCCATGGAGCTGAAATATTTTGTACTTGGAGTTAAGCCAAATCTTCTGACTTGCATGCATTCAACTTATGGTGCATGCATCCAAGTCCTGGCATTTGAATGGTCTTTTTCCTTCATCTGAATACTTTCTAACTTGAAGAAAAAAAATAACACTTTCCATTTAAAATTTGCCTCTCTCCTCTCCTTCCCTTCTTCACCCATAAGCAAATATCTTCATACTCTGTACCTGCAATGCTGTGAGAAGAGAGGGCATCTTGATATTTTCCAACTCAGAAAGATTACCCTCAGGCCTGGGGATCCATGGAAGAGCTCCAGAGAGTTCCATAAACCCTTTGAAATTCTGTGTTGAATTGAAGTTATAGGGAGAGAATCATACCCTTTATCATATTCTCAAAGGGTATATGGTCCCCCCAAAAGTGAAGATCTGGTGGTTTTAACTGTGGCTTGGAGAACCAACAGACACACTTTCTGTGGTGCCATGACACATTGGATGGTGTGTGATGAAGTCATGAGTATATTTCACTCAGGCTTTCAATGGCAGAGTCGAAGTAATACCAGCGCTGTTTTCGAGGGTTGGATCAAGAGTTGATGCTTATGAAGTTGAAGGTAGTTCCTAGGAATGGCTTAAGGAGGGTGGGAATGTTAGGGCACTGACCACTTATGAAGGTGGAATAGGCAGAGGTAACAGCAAGTGGGAGAGAGTAATACTATTATCCTGCTCAAAATGCAGCCTCACCTCCTACCCTGAGGCCCCTGGTACTTGTATAGAGTATCTTCTCCAGCCATCAAAGTATTTATTTTGCTTATTTGATCATATCATTTATGTCTTTGAAATAGTTTTACCTTCCATCTCCCTCACTGCTTCCCAGAAACCACTTATGGTCTCACACAAGTATCTAAACCCCTTTTTCAGTTTTAGTTTCTGCTCTGTAGTCTTTATAAACAGATCCGAATTCTGTGAGCCACAGAGAAGTGAGAGTCTTAAGGAATTTAAAAAATAGTTCTAATAAACAGAAAGCATTGTTAGGTATTTTTTTCTTTACTGATGTGTGAAGAGAATAAGGGAACCAACCCTGTTTGCACACCTGCCGTGAACCATTCACTCCATGTGTATCATCTTGTTTACTCCTCCTGGTACATCTTTTCAGTGAGTGTTATGAGCTTTTTTACAGATGAACAAACCGAGGTTCACAAAGTTTATAAGTATGAGATGCTAACCCAGATCTTGTAGCTCTGAACCACTGCTTCTCCTACACCTACCAGAGAGCAGCAACAGCAGAGAGAGTTCCAGAAGGTTTGTGGTGGCAGCAGCCTTGTTGAAGAGAGCCGGTGGCATTTGTTTTTGAGCTGCGTTGTATATTTACAAATATACTGTGTATGTATTTAGGGTAATTTGGGAGAAAGCTAATAGATTTTATGAGGAAGCTGAAGTCGCTTGCACATTTGCAAGCTATTTTTTGGTCCTTCCCCTGAAGGACTATGTGGGAGTGATTAGAGTAGAAATGAAACAGCAGCTGATAAATGGGTAAATTTTAATTGCCATTTTTTGCTGAAACTATTGATGTTTTTCTTTATTCCAGTGAAATGTCCCAAGTAAAAAATGTAGAGAATGTCTTACAATTTTAACATGGTGGAAGGTAGAGCAAACAAATGGACAAAAAAATTCAGGGGAAAGATTAATAATTGAATAATGAAATGGTTAAAATTAATTTGAAAATATCCTTGAACTTTGACAAAGATATACAGTACAATACAATAGATATGGGTCCAAATCCCCTTGGATACTTGTATCTGGAAATCCCAAGAAGTAAAAGGAACATACTAAGAAGGAAACTTTAGAGCAGCAGTTGACTGAGTGATAGTCGAGAGAATCAAGTCCTTTCCCCATTTCACCCCTACCCCACCCAGCCCCATTCCATTAGCAGTTCTGTTGCCTTCCTTCCTTCATTCATTCAAAAAACGTTTACTGAGTCCTCCTGTATGTCAGACACTATTCTGGATGCTAGGGATTTGGCAGTGATAAGGATAAACAAAATTCCTGTTGCACAGAGCTTAAATTTCAAAAGAGAATATAGGTAATAAATAGACAAATTCTATGTGTGTGTGTGTGTATGTGTGTGTGTGT
>NC_041221.1:93033719-93035774 GCF_002837175.3 Physeter macrocephalus | reverse complement strand
TTTTTCCTTCATCTGAATACTTTCCTAACTTGAAGAAAAAAATAACACTTTCCATTTAAAATTTGCCTCTCTCCTCTCCTTCCCTTCTTCACCCATAAGCAAATATCTTCATACTCTGTACCTGCAATGCTGTGAGAAGAGAGGGCATCTTGATATTTTCCAACTCAGAAAGATTACCCTCAGGCCTGGGGATCCATGGAAGAGCTCCAGAGAGTTCCATAAACCCTTTGAAATTCTGTGTTGAATTGAAGTTATAGGGAGAGAATCATACCCTTTATCATATTCTCAAAGGGTATATGGTCCCCCCAAAAGTGAAGATCTGGTGGTTTTAACAGTGGCTTGGAGAACCAACAGACACACTTTCTGTGGTGCCATGACACATTGGATGGTATGTGATGAAGTCATGAGTATATTTCACTCAGGCTTTCAATGGCAGAGTCGAAGTAATACCAGCGCTGTTTTCGAGGGTTGGATCAAGAGTTGATGCTTATGAAGTTGAAGGTAGTTCCTAGGAATGGCTTAAGGAGGGTGGGAATGTTAGGGCACTGACCACTTATGAAGGTGGAATAGGCAGAGGTAACAGCAAGTGGGAGAGAGTAATACTATTATCCTGCTCAAAATGCAGCCTCACCTCCTACCCTGAGGCCCCTGGTACTTGTATAGAGTATCTTCTCCAGCCATCAAAGTATTTATTTTGCTTATTTGATCATATCATTTATGTCTTTGAAATAGTTTTACCTTCCATCTCCCTCACTGCTTCCCAGAAACCACTTATGGTCTCACACAAGTATCTAAACCCCTTTTTCAGTTTTAGTTTCTGCTCTGTAGTCTTTATAAACAGATCCGAATTCTGTGAGCCACAGAGAAGTGAGAGTCTTAAGGAATTTAAAAAATAGTTCTAATAAACAGAAAGCATTGTTAGGTATTTTTTTCTTTACTGATGTGTGAAGAGAATAAGGGAACCAACCCTGTTTGCACACCTGCCGTGAACCATTCACTCCATGTGTATCATCTTGTTTACTCCTCCTGGTACATCTTTTCAGTGAGTGTTATGAGCTTTTTTACAGATGAACAAACCGAGGTTCACAAAGTTTATAAGTATGAGATGCTAACCCAGATCTTGTAGCTCTGAACCACTGCTTCTCCTACACCTACCAGAGAGCAGCAACAGCAGAGAGAGTTCCAGAAGGTTTGTGGTGGCAGCAGCCTTGTTGAAGAGAGCCGGTGGCATTTGTTTTTGAGCTGCGTTGTATATTTACAAATATACTGTGTATGTATTTAGGGTAATTTGGGAGAAAGCTAATAGATTTTATGAGGAAGCTGAAGTCGCTTGCACATTTGCAAGCTATTTTTTGGTCCTTCCCCTGAAGGACTATGTGGGAGTGATTAGAGTAGAAATGAAACAGCAGCTGATAAATGGGTAAATTTTAATTGCCATTTTTTGCTGAAACTATTGATGTTTTTCTTTATTCCAGTGAAATGTCCCAAGTAAAAAATGTAGAGAATGTCTTACAATTTTAACATGGTGGAAGGTAGAGCAAACAAATGGACAAAAAAATTCAGGGGAAAGATTAATAATTGAATAATGAAATGGTTAAAATTAATTTGAAAATATCCTTGAACTTTGACAAAGATATACAGTACAATACAATAGATATGGGTCCAAATCCCCTTGGATACTTGTATCTGGAAATCCCAAGAAGTAAAAGGAACATACTAAGAAGGAAACTTTAGAGCAGCAGTTGACTGAGTGATAGTCGAGAGAATCAAGTCCTTTCCCCATTTCACCCCTACCCCACCCAGCCCCATTCCATTAGCAGTTCTGTTGCCTTCCTTCCTTCATTCATTCAAAAAACGTTTACTGAGTCCTCCTGTATGTCAGACACTATTCTGGATGCTAGGGATTTGGCAGTGATAAGGATAAACAAAATTCCTGTTGCACAGAGCTTAAATTTCAAAAGAGAATATAGGTAATAAATAGACAAATTCTATGTGTGTGTGTGTGTATGTGTGTGTGTGTATATATATATATATATATATATATATATATATATA
>NC_041221.1:92928950-93033687 GCF_002837175.3 Physeter macrocephalus | reverse complement strand
AGGATAAAAATTAAGTAGGTTAAAGGGGTGAGAGAGTGCCTGGTAAGGGCACAGTAGTATATTTTAGATAGGGTGGTCAGGAAAGCCCTCGGACAAGCTCGCTGGTGGTATTGTAACTTTTGGGGGCTCAACCCAGTCTCTTCATAAATAAAATGGGAGCATTGCTAGGTGATCATTAAACAGCTTCAAAATTCTGTGCTTTCTTTAAGAGACATATCTTTGGGTCACGTAATCTTTTGTATGTATAAGTTATGGTCTTCATTGTCCATTGATCTCAAAATGTAATAAGAATGTTCATTGATTTCCAAGCTTAATTCCATTTTACATTCAGGGAATTTAAACCGAGAGTTAAATGCCTTCCCAAAGGTTGCATAATGGTAAAAGAAAGATTAGAGCTCTTGATTTCTGCTGTTGTTAGTCTGAAAATTCTGCCTCAGTGTGTGATATAATAAGAAGTGGAATTGCAACGTCAGAGCAGTTCAACGTAGATTTAAGAAGTGTAAGCTATGATAGACTAAAATATGTACAAATAAAGAATTGGATAGGGCTTCCCTGGTGGCGCAGTGGTTAAGAATCCACCTGTCAATGCACGGGACATGGGTTCGATCCCTGGTCCGGGAAGATCCCACATGCTGTGGAGCAACTAAGCCCGTGCGCCACAACTACTGAGCCTGCGCTCTAGAGCCTGTGCTCCACAACAAGAGAAGCCACCGCAATGAGAAGCCCGCGCACCGCAACGAAGAGTAGCCCCCTGCTCACCACAACTAGAGAAAGCCCGCGCACAGCAACGAAGACCCAATACAGCCAAAAATAAATAAATGAAATAAATTTATTTAAAAAAAAAAAGAATTGGATAACTATATCCCACTGCAATCATTTATGGCAGGCAAGTAGGCCATGTGATATGCTTTAAACCAGTAAAATAGCAAACCCCCTCCAAGAAAATCTATAATTTTAATCAAAAGTTTGTTTCAGTCATTGAAATTCTGTTATTGCTGCTTACGAACATTAAAGTCAATCAAAACATCAGTAGCTTTGCAAGATCAATATTTTTAATATGTTTGCATTGCAGTACTGCAGATTTTTGGCTAATGGATCGCACCCATATTGATTTCCATGGGAAATGTTAGTCTGATACTGAAATAATTTAAAAACAACACACACAGGGATTATTGGTTTGGAATTTCGAAGGAGATAGAAGTATAAAAATTGGTTATTGACCAAATTGCTTGGGGTGAGTGAACCTTGGGCACTTGCAATAAACTTGTAGCACTCAGTCATTACTGAATACTACCTTAGTCCCTTAAACTGAAAATCAATCAATAACCTATTATAACAATGCAAATTGTGGTGAAATAACATACTAGACATGTAAGAGTCACATTTTTTCAAAACATATGCATAAGCATGTATATGAGCATATTGAAAATAGGTCTACTGAAACATAGTGACTGATTTTGACTTTGAAATTCCTCCTGAAGCTAGTTTGAGTAGCATTTTTAAAGGGAGAAACTGCTACAGAATAACAGTAAAAAGAAGCATACAATTATTCTATGAACAATAATGAAAGTGCAAACACTACAACATGTCAAATGACAGATTCCGTTATTTCGATTCAGAGCAAGATTAGAGTTGTGACTCTGTTCTCAAAGCACTGGAATAATGCATGCAAACATTAGATTAGATACAAACACATTCCCCACAATATGAATCTAATGCACATTGCATTTCTCTTGGTTTTTAGCCTTTCATTAGGAGAACCATATTTTCATCTAGAAAGTTTACTCTGTGTTTCCATTTGGTTACCATTATAAATTTATGAACTCTTTATATCTCAAAGACAACCTAGCATTTTGGAGAGAGAGAACATTTTTTTTGATGCACAGTATAAGTTCAGACCAGTATAATAGTACTTAGAATAGTACTTACTACCAGTTACACATATTTTTGTATATTTCTATTTACTTGATTTTTTAAACTGTGTTATTTATATATTATAGAAACATTTATTTGCTTTGAGCGGAACATGGAATTAAAAGATAGAACTAAAAATTAGTAATAACTGTTGAATTTTGTTGCCATCTCTATAAGCCTGGTCAGTGTTTTTCTTTGATAATAAATTGAGCTCTCTTTATAAATAGAAAACTGATCATGACGCCTTCTCCTGCATGAGATGGTAACACTCATCAAATAGCATTATTAGTCCATTTCAATTCAGTGTTAATCTTTAATCACTACTTTTGCCAAATTTCTTTCATCCTATTCTGACTTCTTTTTATCTTTTATCATTATTACTAGCATCACTCTCAAATTCAGTTGATAAAATCTTTTTCCTTCCTATTCTTTTTGAAATTTATACCTTAATGTGACTTTTCTCAAACATTGTGTCCCCCACCCCCATCAGTTAAGCTGTTAGGATATTCCATGTTGATGGGTCCAGCCTTCAGAATGATTTATGAGACATGAAGCTTCACTGTTATCTAATGTTGTGTACATACCTGAAAATAACCAAGTTGTACAGCAAAGATGTTTACATGTAAGCTATGTAAATATACAGTTTTTGCTAAATCACTCAATGGCTTTCTGCTATAGATATTATTAGAAAATAATCCATGGTCTTAAAAATGATAGGATTCTAATTTCGTTGCCTGCCATTTCCACATTTTCATATACAATTGCTCTTCCTGTTGTTTATGTCTTTCTAAGAATTCCAGCCGGAATTTGTGTCACTTATCATTGTCAGAGGATGCTGTTTCTAAAACAGATAGAATTTGTGCAATCCCCAGTTAGAATTTCCAGTTGTCTAACTAGTCAAGGAGCGGGGCATGATGAAAATGGGAAATCATCAGCTCTTAGAAATCCAGCAGAGCAAATACTTAGCTCTGCAAGGCTCCACAGCCCATTCCCACACCCACATGCGCCTTTGTTCTGAGCTCATCTAGGTGTTTTATCTAGGTCAGTAGTGCAGTTTCTACTCAGGATGGTTATCGTCTGACAACTCTCTGGTAGCCTGGAAGAAGTCTTGTAATCCGTGATTTGGTCCAGAGCATCCCTGGTGTTTTTACCGACGCTAAGCAAGAGCCAAACAGACTTCTATCTGTGAAGGTAGTATCTGAGAGCAGGGCTGAGGCTCTAGAGGACAGATTTTTTTTAATGAATTTATGGACCCAGGACATTGAACAAAATCTGCTGCACTCAACAGCACTCAAAAAAGATCATTCTCGGGCTTCCCTGGTGGCGCAGTGATTGAGAGTCCGCCTGCCGATGCAGGGGACACGGGTTCGTGCCCCAGTCCAGGAAGATCCCACATGCCACGGAGCAGCTAGGCCCGTGAGCCATGGCCGCTGAGCCTGCGCGTCCGGAGCCTGTGCTCCGCAACGGGAGAGGCCACAACAGTGAGAGGCCCGCATACCCCCCCGCCCCCGGCAAAAAGAGAGATCATTCTCTATTTATTGAGAATGTCAGAAGTCAGGGGAGAGAGGATTCCAAAGAGCTGTTCCTAGTGCAGACTTTTTATATTAATGGGCTAGTGAATACCAATGTCAGAAGTTCATACCACAGTCTGAGCAAGATGATTTGATTTTAATTTTTAGATAAAACTGACTTTCTGCATTCTAAGTCATGCTGATAAAAACTCATTCTAGAATCAAGCTATTCAGATAGTCCATACCGAGCCTTACCTATAAGCAACTAGAATATACCTAAAGATCTTTATTTGTTAACAAATTATTACACAGGCATGCTGCTCAGAATGTGTGTAAGATAGTAGTTAAGAGCACAGACTCTGCATGTACCACAATGTTCATTACAGTTCTAGTTACAGTAGCCAGGACATGAAAGCAACCTAGGTGTCCATTGACAGATGAATGGATGAAGAAGATGTGGCACATATATACAATGGAATATTACTCAGCCATAGAAAGAAATATGGAATCTAAAAAAAAAAAGGCTCTGAAGAAACTAGGGGCAGGACAGGAATAAAGATGCAGACGTAGAGAATGGACTTGAGGATATGGTGAGGGGGAATTGTAAGCTGGGAGGAAGTGAGAGAGTGGCATGGACATATATACACTACCAAATGTAAAATAGATAGCTCGTGGGAAGCAGCCGCATAACACAGGGAGATCAGCTTCGTGCTTTGTGACCACCTAGAGGGGTGGGATAGGGAGGGTGGGAGGGAGACACAAGAGGGAGGAGGTATGGGGATATATGTATATGTATAGATGATTCACTTTGTTATACAGCAGAAACTAACAGACCATTGTAAAGCAATTATACTCCAATAAACATGTTAAAAAAAAAGAGCACAGACTCTGAACCCATACTGCCTGAGTACTTACCCTGTCTCTGCCACTTTCTGTCTCTGTGACCTTGGACAAGTTGCCTTATTTCTCAGTGCTTCATTCCTTCACTTATAAAACGATGATAATAATGGGGCTGACCTCATATGATGTTGTGAGGATTGCATACACGTTAAGTGTTTACTACTTGATTCTGTATAAAATCTGATGTCTATGTTGTTGGGAGTAGAAATGAAAGATTTTAATCTCCAGTAGTTTTCTCTCTAAAATCACATCTCCTGTAATCTGGGAGAGATGCTCCTATCCTCTGCCCCCATGGCACCCTGTACCACCCCTATCATAGTGTATATTACTATATGGTTATCTATTTATTGATACTTGTCTCTCCCACCTCCATTAAGCTGTAAGCTTTGTGAGGTCAAAAACTGTGTCTACCTTTTTATCATTATTTTTTCAATGCCTTGCATATAGTTTGTATTCTGTAAATAATTACTAGATCAGTGTTAAATAGAACATGATTTTTCTAAGTATCCCAAATATTAGAGTATTCATCTATAGAGTTTTGCTTTGACTTTGTTAGTTTCCTGGTTTCATCAGAGACTGACATGCCATGAATGATTGATTGCAACTTCTTTGCACTGGCCTCTGCCTAGAATGTTCTACCCTTAGATATCCACAAGGGTCACCCCCTCATTTCCTTCAGGTATTTATTAAAATGTTACCTTCTCAATAATTCCTATCCTGACTACCTTATTTAAAATTGCATCTCTGCCTCTTCTCTGTGCTGTTTTGTTTTTCTATAACATGAATGACAGTCCAAAACTCTCTATATTAGGGTGATTTGTTATGTTTATAATTCGTTATTGGCCTCTCCTACCCCCACTGGAACGTGAGTTTTGTTAGTTTTGCTCAGATATATCTCCGGCATCTGGACGAGTGCTTGACACAGAATAAGCAGGCGTTTTTAAAATATATGCTGAATTCTTTAATAAATTCAGTGCCTTGGTGCTGCCAATTTAGAAATAAGTGAAAGCAAAATTACTACGCAAGGATAATCAACAAAGGATTAGAAACAAGAAACCTTGAGTTCCATCTTGAGATCAATTGTGTATAGTTTATGACTTTGTTAAACGTACATACTTCAGACCTCTCTGAGCCCTTTAACCCAGCCTCCAAATTCTGAAAATCATCCTTACTAAAATATCCCTCCTGTGGTCACTCTGAGGGAGGTACTGCAAGTTATTTTATAAAATATTATATGTCTGAGATTATGCCGTTAAAGTAATATGGGATCCAAGTGTTAGAGGCATTTTTTTTTTAATGGTTAAGCCCTAAAGCAAACTGCTTCTTTAAATATGTGAATATGAACTTTCCGTAGAACATGAATACAGAATCTCTGCAAGGTCTTAATTAAGAGAAATTAAAATGTCTATATTAAAATATGTTTCATTCTACCCACTTAGTAGGGGTTTTATTTGTAAAAAAAAAAAATTATTTTACATGTAATGGCATAAAATGCTACATTGTACCAATATTTACAGGGTAAATGTGCCATGCTGAAATGGTAAGAAGCAATGCGATCTATAAATTCCCTGCATTATTTTTGTTTAAAAACGTTTTTCATTAAGATTAAACTTTCTCTTGGGTGGTTGTTTGAATTAATTTTGGAGGCATCACACAAACATAAAATTGAGCAAGAAAATTACGTAGGAAATAGAAAGGAGTTGTATGTGAGGCACTTATTAAAAAATATAAAGGCTCCATGTCATACATGTGGTGACATTTTCATTCAGTTTGCTGTTTGTAGGATTATTTAGCTACTTAAATAATGGTGTCATAAAATGATTTAAGTAAGTTTTTCTTAATAGGAAGGAAAGTTTTAAACAAAAGATTTAAAGACTATAAGTGCTTACTTACTCAAAGGGTAAGCAAGACCAGTGTTATATACCAAAGCAAGGTAACTCCCAAGTGTTCATAAAGGCAAGAGATATACATAAAGTATCAAAACCCAAAGGGAAAAGCAAACAAATGAGAGAACCAGTAGTTATTAGGACAGATGAGATGGAGCTATGTCATAGCATAAGATTTGAAAAGAGAATAAGTATAAAGATGAATAAGAACTAAATAAATGTGAAAATAGAGAGATGGATTATCCTTTTTCTCAACATGACAGGAAGATCTAACAAAACTTGTCTTTTTAAATGAGAAAAAGTAATATGAGAAGAGAGCTGTTTGTATGACGGGCATTGTAGTATTTTTGATTCATATTTTTCCACCAAAAAGCAAATCTCTCTTTTCTCTCACCACTGCATTCCCCATATTAGTCTCTCTATGACCACTGGTAAATTTAAATATTATCTACAATGAGTAACATATTAAAATAATAACATCCCCCCATGCAACAATAATTATTGAGCACTTACTGCATGTGCAGAATATTCTGCTTTTCATAGAATAAAGGTCAGTAGGAAGGAGATAAAATTTTATAAATTTAATAATTCAAGGAGAAAGGAATAAGTATCACAAGGCAGACATTGATATAAGTAATAGAAAAATTTGGAAGAAGGTGTAATTCTATCTAATTATAAGAGCCAACAAGACATTCGGGGATTGAGGAGGGAAGGTCTATTGAGGCTGAACCCGGAAAGATGGGTAGGATTTGGAGATTCACAGAAGGGAAGAAGAATGTTTCAGTGAGGACTGTCAACAGGAGCAAGGGCTAGAAAGTATAGAATATGTTACATAAGCATTGACAATAGCAAGAGGGGAGTTTGGTAGATGCATCATGATTGTGAATGGAGAATAAGGAAAATAAAGTTATAAATTATTTGGGAATGAGATGACAGAGAATATTAAATGATAGGCTGAGGGGCGGGGTATATTTTTCTTCTTTAAGCCCGTAGGAGCAAAGGTGTTTAAGTAAGGAAATGAACTGTCAGAGCTATATACTTCAAAAAGATTGATCTAGCAGCTATGAGTAAACTATATTGAGAAGGAAAGTCTGAAGATAGGGAAAATGCAGCCTAAAGGTCATTATTGTAGTGCCTGCAAAAGGTAATAAGGCCTAAATGCTGATGATGAAAGTGAAAATGAAGAGAGGGGATAGAATCCAAATACATACAGGAATAGAATCCATGTGACTTGGCCATGAGAGTCATCTTGAGTCTTTTCTTCAAACAGGTCAGTCAGCTATTTAGTGAAATCACTGAAAGAATGGGACACAAGGAAGTTATCATGGAGGTCCAGGAAAGATTTCATGCATAGGAATGCCTACAAGTCAAGATATTGCAGTGATGGACCATGAACAGCTTTAAGACACTTGGTGTTTTGAGAGGTAGATAGAGAAGAAGGCATGGAAATTGAGACTTGAAATTAAACTCCTTGCATTCAAACTTTATATATAATTTTTTAATTATTTCAGGATTCAGATAGTCTTGCCCTCTTCTGAGATTACCAAGCCTTTAGGAGACTTTCATTTGGAAGCAAATGATTGATTTTGCAGAGCAAAGTTATCCCAGAGCTGTAGTACGGAGGAGTGCCATAGATTGAGAGATGGTTACATGAGGATAATCTGATTTGATGGGGGATATATAGGGTAGATACCAGTCTAGGTCTTGACAATTTCTTCTGATTGGTTACCACAGTGACTATATTCCAACTATGTCCATTTAGTAATAAATGCTGCCAATTTCAATCTGTGCATTACTACAAAATATTGTTCTGATATGTTTGCACTTTTTGACTCCATGTTCCATTCCAATTTGTCCTTCTTAGGAAGTTAAGCATAATTTAGTCCATTTGTTGTTTCCACAATAGTTCTGTGTCTTTTTCCACTCAAGAAGTAAGCACATTGAAGGAAAAATAGGTTTTGAATAGCCTCTTCAAACATTCATTATTTTTTATGATGATTTTGAAACTTAAGAGAAAAAAAACATTAAGTCAAGGAAAAAGTAAGGCTGTTACATTGGTTTTGAGGAGGCACTGTTCTTTAATAGCCCAAACCACTTCCAAGTAATGCTAAAAAAGTCTTCAAAACATTATACAAAGCTCGGGTTTATATCAGTTTTAGTGTTCTGGTGATCTACTTCTGTATAACAAACCATCTAAAAATGTAGTGGCCTAAAACAACAACCTGTTATTATCTTTCACGGTCCCATGGGTTGACTGAGCTAGCTGGGAGGTTCTTGCCTGGGATCTCTCATATGGTTCAAGTCAAATTCTCATTGGGGCCAGAGTCATCTGAAAGGTCACTGAGCTGGACACCCAGAGGAGCTCATTCACAAGGCTGGCAGTTGATGCTAGCTCTTGGCTGGGAATTCAGCCGAGGCGGTCTACTGGAGCACTACACATGACCTCTCCATGTATCTTGGGCTTCCTGCAGCATGTGCTGGCTTCCAAGAGGGAGCATTCAAAGAGCAAGTAAGTACTCCAAGAGTCCCAGACAGTAGCTGCAAAACTTATGACCTAGCCTCAAAAGTCAGGCAGCATCACTTCTACCATATTCTGTGTTCAAAAAAAAAGTTATGAGGGCAGCCCACATTCAGGGAGAGGAGGCTGTACAAGGGCATTAATACTGTGAAGCATGGTTGATGGTAGGGATGGACGAAGTGAAGGAGAAGAAGTACCTGTCTTGAGGAACTAGGTCACGTACAGTTAAGCGATAAAGCAGGATTACCAGGGGGAAAATAGACTGGTATCCAGTAGGTATGGGTATTACTGAACCATATTTCTGCTGCTTGTGCAGTTGATGGTCCTCATTTACTCCGTTCCTTTTGGAGAGGTTACCAGTGTTTCATTCTAGCCTGATCTCAGATTCTACATCTGTTTTCCTAGTTCCATTTCTTTAAGCATCCTCAGATCCTTTATCACTAGACCTAAACATCTCCAAAGATGTCCAGACATGGTAACATACGAAACATTTCTCATAGTTTATTGCTTCTTCTTATCTCTTTGCCTCTGGTCCTTCTGCAAGACTGAGCACAGGCAAGGTACCATTTTATCTTCAAGGTTTATTCAGCTAGCATTAATTTAAGTACTGTTTGCTTGTCACAGGAGACACAAAGAAGCATAAGCCAGCTTAAGGGACCAAAAAACCAAAAGAAGAAAAATGCCTGTGTTAGCTAGGTAAAGCTAAGCTGCCCTAACAAAAAGACCCCAGATATATAGAGAATATAGCAGTTCATTTCTTTCACATGAAACAGTCCAAGGTGGGCATTCCAGATAAGCAGATTGCATCACCCCACACAGCCAGATTCAGGGACCAGGTTCCTTCCGTCCTATTTCTTGACCACCACCTAGGCAGTATCGTCATCTGCATGGTCACAGCTGGGTTGCAGGTTCATCAGTATTCTAGACCTCAGGAAGAGGGGCATAAGAACACGGAGGAGTCATACGCACTTCCTTAAGGCATTGGCCAGAAGTGACACAAATAAATTCCACACTTGTTAACATTGGAAAGGATGTAGGCAAATGGCCACACCTGGCCAAGAAGACTGGAAAATGTAATGTGCTGGGCATCCACGTGCTTTGTTTTAATTGTGTTAGCAAAAGTTTTCATGAACGGTTACCAGTCCCCACAACAGCATTTAAATAAATGATTACAAAGCAATGTGATAAGTATTACACTAGGAAAACACATGAAGTGCTATGAACGCGCAGTGGGAAGTCACTGGCTTCACCGGAAGTAAAATTTGAACTGTTTCCAGAAGTAATGACTAGAGAAAAATAGGACATTCTACACAGGAAAATAAGATCTTATGCCCAAGTACAGAATACAGACTAGCTTCGAGGGTTTCAGGGAATGGAAAAATTTAGTATGGCTGAGCACAAGTGCCCATGAGATGAGGAGTTATGGGAAATAAGGTCTATAATATAGAGAGGATTCTGCTAAGGAGTAGCTTGGACTTTATCCTCTAGGGATAGTGAGGATCCACCAGAATTTTATGAGTTTAAGACTAGCATGATCAGATTGGTGCTGGTGATGTGAGGATAGACTGGAGGAGAAGAGATTAAACAAGATGAGACCAGTTAGAAGTATATTCAGGGAGGTCGTGATGAGAATTAAAGTGGTTATCATGGAGATGGGAGAAGAAGGAGTACATTGCTAGGCAACAGAGACTGCAACTTGCTGCTTAAATGAGAAAGAGAGATGATGCTTCCTACTTTTACAAGGTGGGTGATCAGTGATGCCATTAGCCAATACAAGCCCAAGAGGAGAAAAGTTTCCTAGGGCAAGATTTTTCATTTGTTTTTGGACATAAAGAAATTTTTCGTATCTAACAGGTATCTACATTTCTGACCCATTTTTGCTGCACGTGAGGGTAAGGAAAAGAACAGAGGGTAAGTCTAAGGATTGACTTGACTCCAAACAAATATCTTTATTTTTTAATTATGTGAGCAAAAATCTGGAAGAATGTTGTATCTTAGCAATATGGGGAAGCAATTTGGCCTAGTCTAATCTGTGACAGTAAGACTTCTAATGATTCATCACCACTTTTACAATGCCAGAGTAAAGCATGCAGCATTGTGGGTTTCGACACAATACTCATTCATGTTCAGCCACTCTGCACCTCCATATGCCAGGTTCTGTACTAAGTACTAAGGACACAACTCTAAAACAACAAACACAGTCCCTGCTCTCAAAAAGCTAAGGACTGAAAAGTGTAAGAGTTAGCCACTTCTGTTTGGTGAGGGTGGAATTATGTGTAACGGCTAAGGGTAGGGGCGCAGAAAATAGTTTTCCAGGTTCTAGGCAAAGACAAAGGCAAGAGAATACATTGTACATTTGAGGACTGAAGAAAGTTCAGTATTGCCATAGAGTAGAGTATGAGGGTAGAGTTGTGAAAAGAAGTGAGACTGGAGAGTGAGCAGGAACTAGATTGTGGCGAGCCTTCTCAACCTTGTAAGAGAACTTGGAAAGAAGGCTTCTAAGAAAGGGAATGGGGCTTCCCTGGTGGCGCAGTAGTTAAAAATCCACCTGCCAATGCAGGGGACATGGGTTCGAGCCCTGGTCCGGGAAGATCCCACATGCCGCGGAGCAACTAAGTCCGTGCACCACAACTACTGAGCCTGAGCTCTAGAACCCGCGAGCCTCAGCTACTGATCCCCCATGCCACGACTACTGAAGCCCACACGCCTAGAGCCTGTGCTCCGCAACAAGAGAAGCCACCACAGTGAGAAGCCCACACACCGCAATGAAGAGTAGCCCCCACTCGCTGCAACTAGAGAAAGCTCGCGTGAAGTAACAAAGACCCAACACAGTCAAAAATAAATGAAATAAATAAATTTTTTTAATAGACTTTATAAAAAAAAGAAAAGGAAAGAAAGGGAATGTAATTCTAGGGAATATCATTCCAGCTCTGATAGGGGGAATATATTGGAGGATGATGGGATGATGAGACTAATGCAAAACTAGTTGGATTATGATGACCGGGATGAGACAGTGGAGATGGAGAAAATATTTTGATGTGAGGAGAGTCAACAGGACCTGAATTGGTATTAGAATGGAAAGCATCAAGGTAGGCACCCACATTTTTTTGGTTTGGGCAATTGTGTAGATGTTTTATCATTAACAGAGAAACTGAAGTCAGGGAGAGAAGCACGTTTATGGGGGAATGATGAGCTCAGTTTTGACATGCTGAGTTGGCAGCTCCTACAAGACTGCCAAGTAGAAATGAACTACGCTATTAGATATATTGACTGAAACTCAGGAGATGGAGATTTGCAAGTGATTGGACTGATGAAGTCACCCTCAGAGGGCATGTTCAGTGAGAAGCCCAGCAAATGGTGGCTGTGCAGCAAGGTCCTTGAGGAGCTGCAAAGAAGGACACCTCCAAGAACTAAGGAAGAAATCAGAGGAAGGAATACCAGGGGAAGAGAAATGCTCTGAGTCCGAGGGCTGGTAGACAGTATCGAATGTTATTAAAGGTCTAAAGGATCCTGAAAAAGCAAATGTGTTATTAATTATTTTAATCGCTCTAATCTACATAAACAATTAAATTTGGGTTTACTTGATAAGCAGGAAGGTTGAACATATTTTTATATAATTATTAGCTATTTATATTTATCTTATAAATTATCAGATCTTTTTCTATTGAATCTTTATCATTTTCTTATTGATTTTTAGAAGTTCTTTATAAATGATGGATAACAATCCTTATCATATGTGGTATATATTTTGCCTTTTATCTTTGCATTTTGCTTACGGGGTGGTTCTTTTTTTTCATACAGAAGTTTTTAATTTTTATGGAGCCAAAAATGTCAATCATTTTTTCTGTAGTTTCTGGTCCTGTTTTCATGCCTTAAATCCCACCCCATAATTATACACAAATTCTCTTTTATTTTCCTTTAGTACCTTTATGATTTTTTATTCTTTAAATCATAATATCTGGAGAGTTGCCTAAGATTACATAGTACAGTGGCTGAGCAGTGCTGAGGGCCCAGTTATGGCTGATGATGATTTGTTTGTAGGGGCAACAGTGTGTTACCCAGAGAAGCCAGTCAGCTGGGTTCATCCAACCTCGGGGTTTTCCAGGCAAGTGCACTTCATGGACAGTGAGGCAAGGCAGTGTAGGAAAACATTGAAATGTTGGGCCATGGACTCTAAGCAGTTAAGGAGCGAAGTGAAAACAGAAAAAGTCTAGTAGGGAAAAAGGAGAGTGAATGGACTAGGAACCCTATAAGATTGTTGTTGTTTTTTTTAAGGTTGGATAAGGGGATTATTTGAGTAAGATGGTTAGAAAGATAGGAGGTTATAGTCAAATTGGAGGAATGTCTAAATTTATTATTGCAGAAGAGTGCTGCAATGACCAGAGGTAAACATGAAGAATGGGTAGCTGAGTGGAGTGAAGGAGAAGGTAATCCAAGATCAAGGAATGGAGAGGCCCAGAGCATTGGCTAGATGATCCATGTGGATGTTTGAGTTTCCCAAGATTACAGCTGGACTTGGATGAAGAGAAGCATCCTTTGAATATCTGGGTCTTCTCTCACCAACACCTTTGGCAACCTTCATTTATCTTTAAGAGACTCATCACAGTTGCTAAAGAATAAGTCAGAGTTTATTAGAAATCAGTAGCAAAGACAGAATCAGAACTGTCCACCCTTCTTGCTTCTGGTGAAGTATTCATGCTGGGGGCAGGGGGGCTTGTATGTGAAAGCAACTGATAGTGTATATAAAACACTTAATTAGCTCAGTGCCTAACACACATTAGTAGTCAATTCATTATAACAATTATATAAGGAGGGAGATGGTTTATATGTGTCTTTAAATTGGTGTTTGTTTACTATTCCTTTCAAGTTTAGGGTTTGGAATTTCAGCAACCCTGGGTCCAGTATGTATTAAAATGACTGGGCAGCTTCAGCTTGAGCTTCTTTCTAGAATCCCCAAGAGGGTTGGAAATGCATCTGAGAAGCAATTAGAGCCCCATCTTTAAGCCCAGAGAAGGTAAAAATAGGCAAAGAAGAAAGTAGAAGACCGTTTTTAGATTTTAGATAGAAGAACAAATACTGGTTAGTTTTCTTTCTTCTACCTTGACACATTTTCTCATTTGACTCTGAGCAACACCTCAAGAGATCAGAAGTAAATCCTGGGTGTGTCCCAGGAATCTGCATTTTTCTTTCAGAAAAAAAAGTTTAATGATAATTACCTTTTTTTTCTTCCACACACACACACTGTATTTTATTTTTACAAGAGATAAATAAATTGATACCAAGCATTGTAAATGGATGACCACAACAAAAGCAACAATGATTGCAATTACCAAACATGAAGCACACTCATACTATGTCATAATATTGACATTCATTCAGAATCTGCGTTTTTAACAAGTACCCCTGGTTAGTCTGCAGTGTACACACAAATGTTTGAGAACCACTGGCTTCAGCTTTTAGGACCTGCAGTTCTTTTTTCAGTACACTTCTAGGAGATGGTGTGATGAAGGGGATCAGGGTTTATGAATATTTCATGAGTTTTTTAAAGTTTATTTTCAATCTGGAAAACGCAGTGAAAACAAAATAATTGCACAAAGAATGTACACAGTAAAAAGAGGAATTTAAGATTAACTCTTATCTCAGTCTTCATCCCTTCTTTTCTTCACCCAGTTAAAATAATTATTCACCATTCATCTTGTCTTAATACAAAGTAATTAAGCTCTTTGCTACTAAAGTTCACGTTCATTTTTATAAATTAAAAAAGAACTAATTTAAACCTTAAATATAATAATGCTACTCTATAACCTGATAGCATCTTTCCATAGTGAAGCTCAAAACAAATTAGAAAATTTATCAGTATTGTTTAATACAGAACATTTCTGATGAGAAATATTATGATTATAAGATCTAAAATGATTTGTCAGTGACAAAATAGGTATTTCAGCGCCATACAACCTGAGACTTACTTTTGTTGTCCACTCACAATGAGGCAGTTCACAGAAATATAACTCTTTAGTACTGTTTACTGATACATAATTTTTACTGCAGTTTGTTTTATTTATTTTTTTTTACTGCAGTTTTAAGTTAGAAACTATGGAAGTAATGATTCTCACTATGACACTTCAATGTATAGCAACATTGCAAGAAATATAAATGCTGCACACTGGATTTGTTAAGATAATGTAGTTAAATAGTATGAGAATTCTAACACTTACCCATTCTATAAACTGTGTTCATTTGTTTTCAAATTTTACCTATATGACTTGTTTGCTAAATAAGATTTGTGGGTTTTTTTTAGTGGCAGTGATACAAACCTCTGTGCTAGGCACTATCAGAAGTTCAAAAAGGAAATAGAAAGAACACCTATTCCCCAAGGACTAGAGAATGACTAGGACTTTGTAACTAGATCTCCAAACAGCAGGTTCAAGTAAGAATAATTCAGTGACACTAATTTTTAGAGTCTTTTTTTTAATTGCTATTTGTCTGAACCTTGCCTAGAAGTATACTGAGGGTAGTCAGACCCACCTGTGTATGCAGATACAGCTGCACTTAATTGATTCATTTCTTCACTTAACAAATATTTACTGAGCATATGCTGCATGCTTGGAACAGGAGATAAGTGGCAAATGAGACTAATGAAGATGATAATGATGATGTTGATGCTGATAAGAGTGGCTAACATATTGAGTGCTCCCCGTGCACAAGTATTTATGTGGATTAATCCCCACAATAACTGTATGAGGCAGATTTTATTACTGCTCCAGTTTGCAGGTGAGGAAACAGGTTTGGAGTGGTGTCACTATAAATATGAATCCAAGGGCCAAATTTTTAACTAATAAACTAGCAAATATATTCCTTTTCCTCATGGAGCATATGTTCTAGCAATTCATTTATTTAACAAGTATTTATTGAGTATCTCTTATGTGCCAGGTACAGTTCTAGGCCCCAAGGTACAGTGGTGAAGAGAGCAACAGGGTCATTGGTGTCATGGCTCATACCTTCCAAATCCTCTAATGAGGGTTTTAAAAAAGGAAGAAATATACATACTAACTAAAGTAACAGATATAACTAATTAATTACATTTATAAGAATTACCAAACTATTGAATATAACACAATGTATAAAAAAATAAATACTGTATATTCAGATATTCAGGAAAGGTGATGTTATTTTTATACTTTAAAAGGAGTTCATTTTCATCTGTGGTTAAAAATATATATTTTACTTTAAAAAAACCTTGCTTTGCTTAATCAAAACATGCAAAAGCTGTTTCTTTCAGTTGCTAAAAGGGAAGAATTTTTATATCTAAAAATGAGAACTTTTCATGAGGTGGGAATTCACAAAAGCCTTGTGTCACTCAAAGTTAAATGTTATCCAAATTTCAGAAAAATTTACAATTGCAGTGCCGAATATTACTGGGTAACACTCATTTTTTTGATGGGCAAGACCAAATCGATTGTGAAGAATGTTCAAAAAAAAGTTACACCACAGTCTAGAATTAGGAGACTGTTAAGTATTTTGCAGTCTCATCAAAGCAGTTTATTAATTACAATAGGTGACCTTTTAAAATATTTGTTACTGCATCACCCTCCTTCTTATTTAAAATTTCTTCAGTGGGATAGAAATCTCTTTGGGAACTAAAACTTTTCTTTTATGGGTAATAAGCTGAAGCTATTCAAGAGGATTTAAAATAAGAAAACATTTTAGTAGAGTTTTAATATTAAATTGATAGTAGAGTTTCAATATTAAATAAATAGTTCAATTATACATTTAGGATATGTCAACAATCAAAGTTGAAAACTCTTGCCTGAACAGTCACCATTTGACATTTGGGGAAATTTGGTTAATGTATTGTAAACTACTATGTATTTAGTTTGTAAGTGAACCTTTAGGCTCCTGGTTTACATTCTCTTTTCTCTGGTTTTTACTTTATCAGTAATAGCCTCACCATTCCCACCATTTAAAATGATACTAGGTACAAGAGAACGTACTAAATTCTGGCAGGCAAAGCATGTACCTGGCCTCAGTGAGCTTACACAGTGTAGCCAAAAGAGGTATAAAATATACACATAAAAGAGAACTACAACTAAAAAGAGGAGATCATAACAATTTTGTAGAAAGTAGTTCAGGTAACAGGGTCAGAAGTTGCACATCATGTTCATTTATTGAGGCATCAGGGTTTGAACTGATTTTATCAGAGAAGTCATCAGTAATTTTGTGGAGGGGGGAAGCTATCTAGACAAAGAAAAGTAGTGGGATCCCAGACAGGAAAAGCTTGGTAAATTCAGTGACATTTTGGCTGGAGTCTGTTTAAGGAAATTGTGAGAAATTAAGTTGAAGAGAAATGTACAAGTAGCATCTATAAGAGCTGAGGAACATGAACTTCAATTTATATGCCACAAAGAATGACTGAAAGTTTTTGAACAGGGAAATACAATGAAAGCAACATATTAGTAGGATTAACTAGCCAGTGCATGTGTAGGATGGGTTGATGGAGAAGACCAGTTAAGAGAATATTACAGTAGTTGGAGCTAGCGTTACTCAAACTATGCTCCTTAGAATACTAATCCTGAGATATAAAGATAGTAATAAAAGTTCCTTTTGGGGGGATTTTTTTTCTTAATTAAAAAAAGGAAACATTGCATATTAAATTTTCCTCTTGGAGTTACAATGAACATTTACACATTAAAGGCCTATACCAAAGAAACCCATAATTTCACAAACGTATTTGCACATAAAAGGCTTTGTTCATTGCATATCTATTCATAAACGTATCACTGCGTTCCACTGAAATCACTTCCAATATTTAGAAATTTTGGTCTTATCAATTACTTACTTATTAAGAAGTCCATCAAAGAAATAAGAATAGAGGGGAAAAATGAATTCAGATTGTTTTAGAATAGGACTTAGACATCATGTAGTCTAATCTTGCTGATCGGAAACTAAATGGCACCTTGGACTTAATGACTTTCTAGTCAAATTAAGTACTGCCTTTAATGAAAGTTGTTTGCCAGTCCTGTCTCCCTCACTAAACCATAAAATAAGATTAACCCATGTCTTATCATCTTTGTAATCTCTACATCTGGCTCATAGTAGGTAGTGGGAAAATATTTGTTGAGTTGGAAAGTGATGAGAAAACTAGAGTTTATGACTTGTCCGTGGCCACACTGATGGTAGGAGGATACATTGAAAATAAATGAATTCCAAGAATTATGTATAACATTTTAGCTATAGGAGTGGTAAGGAAACTTGAAGACAAGAAACCTGGTATATTCAAGGTATAAGTCTACAACTAAATAGCAGTATAATCTCGATCAAGTCGTTTAACCTCTCTTGGCCTCTATTTCCTCATCCAAGTTCCAGCTCCAAAATATTAGATCTACATTTTTATTACTATAAATAATCAAAAATTAACTGGATCTTGTGATTTCTTTTACACTGGAAATATATTCTTATGAGGGACCACGTTTAAATACAGAAGACTTTTAAAGTATTCTTTATGTCTGTGCTTTTATAATATTCCTGAACTTCACAACTTTCTCTATTTTCTTATTTTCTTCTTCTTTCCAGGTTTATCAAAGGTGACGGAATCTTTAAAAGCATACCACTGTGTGTGCTTATGTAATATTAGGACTGAAAATTTTAAATCTTAAAATGTGAAAGCTCCAGTTGTCAGAAGATCATAAAGTCTTTACTTTTAAGGACTGTTAAAAATCACCTTCTGTGAGATCTCAGCTTTGGGATTTTTCTGACATTTCAAGACTTAAATTTGAAAGTGTAGAATCTCTATAAATACAGCTTTACCACAAGCCCAAAAAAGTCAAGAAATGCAAAAGGTTAGATTCTTACTAACTCCTCTCCCACATTATGCTCTAAATTGAGTTATGCATCTTAGAGTTAAATACGTAATCAGGAATACTTGATGAGGAATACAGTTTAAATTATGACATATTAAGCTTTTCTCTTTGAATTTTGGGGAATAAAATTGTGTATGTAAATCATGCAAAATCACATTTTTTGTATGTGCCCTTAAGGCTTTTTTATGTTTTCTTCACATAGTCCCCTCATTTACAACTTTATCTTGCTGTGGACTAACCATATGGGAAATCCACTATTTTAAACTTAAGCTATTTTTGTGGTGTTACTGCATAAGAAAATGCCTTTAGAGTAGAAAAATTATTATGCATATATTTTTACCAGATTTATACAAATAAAAATTAATTTTTTCTAGTGGTCATTTCTTTGGTCAATTCAAAGTATATAATTTTTAATCCCTAATATTCTCTAGAAAGTCTCCATTGCCATGGCCAAGTGAAAATGGGAGATAATAAAGGAGAAGTGCCATGAGACCTGGCCATTTTCAACGTGTTGAAGATTTAAAATTATGTGTAATTTATATGAGACATATAAATGAAAGGATAGACTTCAGTAGGTTTTTTTTTTTTTGCTTTAAAAATAGGGTATTTCTCTTCTGCAGCAGCATCTCACATCTCATACATATGTGCATATTTAGTTTTCTGTGTAGCATTCGGTCCCAAGAACACTAATTATAATTTTAAATTATCAATAAGTTATAGGCTTAAAGTACAGTAGATGTTAAATTTCATATCTCTTATAAGATTTCCTATCTAAAAGCGACTACTTTTTGCCTTTATTTTCATTTTTTAAAAATTCTTGTGAACTTTATAGTCGCTTGTATTTTTCCTTTTAAAAGTTAAAAACACTCTGAATTTGTAGTGTGCAAATAGGTATATTGCTTTTATGTCTCAGAAAGACATCACTGATGGTAATTATCAGTACATCAGGGGTACAAGTGAAAAACCAACACATGGCCCTCAGGTCACATTGAACCACCTAAAAGTGTTTCTTTGAAACCCCTGTTGGAAGTTCTCACAAAGTGGTGTGCCATTGATCTGTTGGTATGCCTGCTTCTATTGTTTACCAAAAAGCCTTGATTACACTGCATTTAGGTTTTTGCTTGTTTGTTGTCTTCGAAATAGCTGGTCCATCCACCTTGATTATGGTCACCCCGGCAAAAGTTTGCCAAACAGTAGTTCCCTAGGAGTTCTGCTATTGTCTCTGAAATCTCCACCCTGGTTTTTATATTTTTCTTCTATTGAGAGGCTAACTATATTCTATAATTTCATTGTCTTTTATATTTAGTATAGCACAGACAATCATGTTGAAACTTCTCGGGAAATAAAATGTAATTTCTATAGCAGGTTCAGCTTTGGGAACCATATACAAACATTAACACTTCTCTATAGACTATCACTGTCTGGGGTTTGGTGCCATGTTAGAGCCATCTATATCAGCCAGCTTCCCCAAGAATATTCTTCTCTTTTTGCATAATGGGATTATTTCCAGAAATGACTCTCTTGGCCCAAGATGCGCTACCCTCTCAAATCATATTTGGGTCCTTTAAGCACTTTCAGTGCGCTTCACAATCATTTTCATTCATTATCCGCTCAGTTGTTCCATCATTACTCTCTGATATGCATAGACATTCGGCTACACAGTAGGTATGAGGTAGAGGTAGGACTGAAAACCCCAGGACAGGGAGCAAGGCCCAGTTTGGTCTTTCCTTGGCTGAATTCCATTTTGGACAGCTCATTGTTTTTCTTTGATGTGTGGGGTTTAATTGCTTATTTCTAAACATAAGGCTCAATTGGTGGGAGCTTGTGTGGGGACAGCCATTTGCCCTTTCCTGAATTAAAAAACTGAGCATCATTAACAGTTTATTTTCCATAGACAACCACGCTATGAGTATGGTATAAAAAGTGTTGTTTTTGACTGCACAGTTTTGCCCAAGCTAGTCCCTGATTTATGTCATGATCTCACAATAGCCTCTCGTGCCTGTCTGGCCACAAAGCTTGATTATTTTGTCATTTGATCTTAGTGGGGATTCCAGCCGTGCTTCCCTGCTCGTGGGCAGCAGAACGTGGCAGCATGCCTGCTCACTTGCCTAAGCTGCTATGATCAGATTATGCCTTCTCAGCATTTCTTACATTGGCTGCCTACATTGAAGTTCAGAGAAGCTTGAAGTCAGCGCACTTCAGTTTTATAGCTCTTAACAGAGACAGAATAGGAACTACTAGAGTGCTCATGGAATCTCGGCCTCACACGTGTCCACTGTTGAGAGAGTCGGAAAGTCACTCCACACTGAGTATCTCTGACTATTGGTAAAAATTTTTAAGTGAACTTTTTTCATCATGCAATTTCCAGAAACCATGTTTCCAACTTCAGTGTTCGTTTTAGAGCTGTCGTTTGGGTTCTAACTTTCAGTTTTTAGACGTTTTTGTAACGTGTTAAGGATCTTCATGAAAGATAGGAAAATTCTGCTTTCTGTTGTTTGTTGCTAATAACAAACCGTTACAGGACATCATAATTAGCAAAGCACTCTTCTCTCTGTATAATTCTTTCAGCCAAGTATTTATAAAATGATGATATTTGTCAACATCTTTATGAGATAACATGACTGCATCCTGTTGAGGTTACAGAAGGAGAACACAGTGTCCAACCTGGCACTGTGACATGACATGAAAAATTCAGAACCCACACTGCTTCCATTTCCTTCATCCAAAATGTTAATTGAGCACCAAGAACGTTCAGGTCCTCTGTGAGGCACCAGAGATACAGTGCTGAGCTGGATACATGGCCCCTGCCCTCCTGAGTTTACAATTTATACTTTGAAATTAAAACTCTTACATAGTAGATGTATTTAGAAGCTTTTTAAAATTATATATAATAAAATATATTACATTAGAGTAATTCCAAATTTTGTAAAATGTGAACTAGAGAGACTGAGTGTTGGAATGGACTTTAGAGATAATTTTTAGAGCCTCCTTCTTCATACAATGCAAAATCCCCTCTGTGGTTGATGTTTGTTCATAGGAGTGAGCAAAATATGCAATTCATGTTTCATTGTTCAGAAATGAAGAAATCGTGATTATGGGTTAAGATATAATCTAAACTCCAGCCAAACTTTGATTAAAACAGTTTTGTTTTCTGACATTATCATTCATACATTCAGTGGACCAGCAAGAAAGCTGGGAAAATGAAGCATAAACAATGTGGTGCCAGTTTGCTTTAAAATCCCTAATATATGTTTTGTAAACAAAGCTTATAAAACTTAGTACTCTACTAATTAAATAACAAGAAAGATTTTATGAATACATGAAAAGCCAGAATTTAAAATGCCTTCGGGGGAACAGGTGCTGTAATGACATCACTGTGTGTCACACAGTTTTTTTTTTTCCCTTGGTACTTACATTTGGTCATAATGGAAAGAAATTGATTCCAAATGTGTTTTCTTGACCTCCTTCTTCATTCATGTTAGTGCCTAACCTTAAATGATGTTTCTACAATCTCGGTTGTATTTACAGTAATTATATGCATAATGTAGCATATTATTGTCCGGACTTCCTGTTTAATCAGTACAGAGCTTCTTACAAGTGCAGCTGAAAAGGGCAAACAAAATTAAAGCTTTATATACCAAAACAAGTTTGATTTGCTAAGCTCCCAGCATTCCAAAGTACACAAATTTGTTCCACTAAGTTTTCCGATGGCTTGCAGATGGGCAATGATTAATCAGAGAGCTAACTGTGAAGTAGTTTGCAATTAAACTGGAAAGCTCTGAAGCATGCTAATTGAATCAGAAAATTAGAGACACTGAACAGTAATTGGCTATTTCTCATGCAGCAGGTGCCAGGCCACTCATCTGTGGAACAAGGTATTTAAGGCACATTAGCACTAGTAAAAATACTTCTTGATATGGAACAGTTAGATTTTCTGCTCATTTTCACCATGGATGTCAAAACATACAGCTGTGCTATCTGGTACTTGCAGTACATGTTTGAAGAATTTAAGTTAGGTAAACATATGGGAGAGAAGTGCTGGGCAACCTCTAAGTGCACAGGAAACATTTTAGAAGTGAAACCAAAAATGAGGGGCTGAGGTTCTGTTTCTTCAACTCAATCACTTTTGCTTTCTTATCATACAGAATTAGAATTTGAATTTTCTGTTTAGTGTTAGTTTAAAGCAACAACGGTATAAATCTAGTACTGCTGTGAGCTTAGTAGATACATAAAGCCTATTCATATCATGTCTCAGCATGAGTTTATCTCTTCTAATTAGTACCACCATTTTATAGAGTGAGCACATGCTATGAAAGCTTGTTTGCCATGCCAACAGGGACCAGGACAAGTAGTTTTTCTTTAGTGGAACGATCTGCTGTAGGCTCATGAACAACTGTAACCTAACCAGTGGGTAACTAGGCAAGAAGGGGACTTAATAATTTCAATTGTAGATATTTTTCTAATAATAATCATTTTCATATTATCAAGGGTGGGGCATATGACTTCTGTTTCCCATTGCTTTAATTAGAGTTCAGTATTGTTATTAGAAAGTGAAAAGTACAAAAGAAAATTAAAATATACTAAATTATACTGTGTTGGGAAGCAGAATATTACAATATTCACATGCTAATCTTATTACTTAGCAGATGACTGCAGAAAATAGTGAGTTTGAACCAAGAGACGTAAATTATAAATTATAAATTGTAAACAGTGTGTAGAGGATATGTTATAACTGTGTCTCATTGAAATTGGGGTAGGAAGTTTTCCCTGCACAAATAATGTTCCTACATTAAGTTTTAAAGTCTCTTTTATGTTTTATTAAGAACATTTGGCAACATGTTACCAAAAAAGGTTTTAAGTGGAACACAGGTTTTTAAAAGTATAACACACTACAAATATACACTTTATGTCCCTAAGCTGTAGATTTTTTTCTAAAGTTAAAGCAAAAGCTCCTCTTTGGTAGGCCTCCTTCCCCACCCCCAGTAAGCCATGTACATTTTGCATTCTTTAGTTTGAAAGCAGTTCTGAAACATTTACATGATCAATGTCTTTTGCTTGAGGGATAAAGTTTGCTCTTCCATGGACAAGTGAGAGCATATTGATCATTTTATTCTATTTGCTATTTCTAAATTCAGTATACCTCTTGAGTCGATAAGCAAGATCTAGAGCATATTCTTTTTTGTGTGTGCCTGGTTGTAGCTTGTTCTCAAGATCCAAGATACATTTTTGATTAATCACGAATGCTCTGAGGTCATGGAGAGCAAATGTGTTTGTGGAGTGTCAGCTGATGCTGTCAGATAAATGTCTTAAGCTTAGCCAGGGTTCATGCCCCAGCTTTAGGCTGTGCCACATGTCTCCCCTTGTTGAGGAAGATAACAGCTACACTGGAGGCGACTGAGCTGTTTGTTCACTGAAAGGGCTGACCTTGCCATATGGGGCTACAATCAGGTGAAAGAAAGAGTATAGATGTTTTAATTGAAACTTTACAAATTTAAACTTTTCATTTGATTGAGATGATCTTGGTATCCACTAATTTACATTCTGGGCCTTGTATCTAGTCTGATTATAACTATGTTTCTTCAATGTTTCCAATTAGTCTCCTTGGGATGAATAATTTCTCCAATATTGTTCTAGTGTATTCTGAGAGTATTTGGGCACTAGCAGTGTGTTATTAAAATACTGCAAAAGCATGAAAATGCTTATTAGGATAAAAGAGATTATTTCTCTTTGCATACATGTAGTAGAAATTCTTATTGCTTTGTAGTTTTTTGTTCTTTTTTTTCAAATCCACAAAATAAAAATATGGTCTGGGCAAAGAGAGGTCACTTGTGTTAATGACCCTTGTCCATGTACCCTCTTATCTTCAGAGGACTCATTTAATCACATTTACCCCCATTTAGAGTAATTTGTCTTCTTTTACTAGACAGAGTCTATAAATAGGAAATAATGACAAACGTAAAGTAACACCTGGAGAATGCTTTGCTTTGTACCAAGGCTTTCTCTGTTTGAGACTAAAGGCAATCGGACTGATCATATGGTGATGCATAAATAAATGAACTCTCTGTGGGCCGTTTGTGGGCATTTTCTATGGAATACCTTGCAAAAAATAAATAAATAAGTGCCTTTCTTCCATCTTATCCCAGTTTGTTCTTTTCTCTAAAGAAGTGGTCTACTTTTCTTTCAATAACTTCATACTGCCATGGGTAACTCATCACTGCTAATTAGACAAAATAATGCTGTTTTAAAAAAAAGGAAGAAATAACACATCTGTCATGAACTCCCACCAGATCTCTTGGAAATGAGACGTTTTAAATATTTTATGTTGAACACAAAATATCTTGAGGAAATGGTTTTATATTCTGTATCCCAAAACAAAACCATCAGTGTCAGAGAGCAGTGCTGCTTGAAAACATTCCACTTTATTTTATTTAAAATTTCCTCACGCTTGAAATGTAGGTTCTACTGGCTGTGTATAAAATCCAGATTATAAAGTAGAAAAACTTAATGGAACTAGTAGAAAATGAAAGATACAATTTTATTTTTGAAAACCTTGCCTTTACCAAGTGATACTAGAAAAATGTTACATTTCAGTATCTAGAAACAATGATGTTTCATGTGTATTTGTATTACTGAATAAAATGAATTTTGGTTTGGTTTGGTTTCTGCAGTGGCTAAAATGGCAAATAGACCAAGTAGAAATGAAGGAGACTGAGATAACGTCCATAGTCAAACATTAAGTTTCTGGTAGTGTGATTAAAAAAGGCAAATCAGATTGTGATTTTCTATGGTTTTCTAAATTATTAAAAGATTATGAAAGTATGCTCAACATCACTAATCATCAGAGAAATGCAAATCAAAACTACAATGAGGTATCACCTCACACCAGTCAGAATGGCCATCATCAAAAAATCTACAAACAATTAATGCTGGAGTGTCCATCGACAGGTGAATGGATAAAGAAGATGTGGCACATATATACAATGGAATATTAGCCATAAAAAGAAACGAAATTGAGTTATTTGTAGTGAGGTGGATGGACCTAGAGACTGTCATACAGAGTGAACTAAGTCAGAAAGAGAAAAAAGAAATATGCTAACACATATATATGGAATCTAAAAAAAAAAGTGGTTCTGAAGAAACTAGGGGCAGGACAGGAATAAAGACTCAGATGTAGAGAATGGACTTGAGGACGCAGGGAGGGGGAAGGGTAAGCTGGGATGAAGTGAGAGAGTGGCGTGGACTTATATATACTACCAAATGTAAAATAGATAGCTAACTAGTGGGAAGCAGCCGCATAGCACACGGAGATCAGGTCTGTGCTTTGTGACCACCTAGAGGGGTGGGATAGGGAGGGTGGGAGGGAGATGCAAGAGGGAGGAGATATGGGGATGTATGTATACGTATTGCTGATTCACTTTGTTATACAGCAGAAACTAACACACTATTGTAAAGCAATTATACTCCAATAAAGATGTTTAAAAATTTAAAAAATAAAGATTAATAGTAGCTAATGCCCAACCTCATACTTGCAAACCATAGTTTACATGTAAATACAGAGATTTTTAAATTCTCTTTTCTTCACATTTAAGCACAGTTTAGTTCTGGACTAAATTTTGTATTTATTATTGTTTTAAGTATTCCTTACCCATCATCCTTGTTTTTTCTTCTTTTCCTTATTAAGAAATACTTTATATGCACTAGAATATCAGTGATGCATACCACATTTTTGTCACACCTTTTTCCAAAACTACTGTGCAAATGTGGTTAACCGTTTAGTTCATATTGTTCTTAGTTCCATTATTTTAAAAATATTCAACATTGTCATGCCCAAACCAGATCCATAAAGAGATTTGGAACTGTTTTGTTTTTCACATGTAAGTATGTTTGTAATTTAGAACCAATAATTGATAGTGATGTAATAAAATACTTCCTTAAGATTTGGAGATAATTCTCAACACAACTTAGACCCAACGTACAACGGAATGGTAAAATAAACTGATTGTCAGCAAGACTCACTCAGCTCCTTCTCAAAGTTACTGTCTCCTTAGTCAGTGTTTAGTACTATGCCTACATACTTACCAGTTCTTTCCATTGAAATAAATATGCATTAGTACATCAATAGCAGTTCTGCCTTTCTTCACACTGCCTTCTACCTTGAGCCTTTTCTAAGCTAATTCTTTCCTTTCTTCCCATTTAAAGTTTAAATGATCATTTATTTTAGCTACTAGCCAGTCAGTCTAAAAACAAAATGTCAGTACGTGAAAGTGGTATTTTTCCTGAGCTTTGAGTCTCTTATTCAGTGTAAGAGCTTGTTTGAAAAATTACTGGAAAATTCTGGAAAGAATCAGCTACTACAGATCCAAAATTTTCTTCTATAAACCAAATTTTGCTTTATTTATTTTTATTTATTTATTTATTTATTTTTGCGGTACGCGGGCCTCTCACTGCTGTGGCCTCTCCCGCCGCCGAGCACAGGCTCCGGACACGCAGGCTCAGCGGCCATGGCTCACGGGCCCCGCCGCTCCGCGGCATGTGCGGTCTTGCCGGACCGGGGCACGAACCCGTGTCCCCTGCATCGGCAGGCGGACTCTCAACCACTGCGCCACCAGGGAAGCCCTACTTTATTTTTTAATAACATATAAAGTCAGATGGTATTTTCTGATTAGAGCTGTAATTCCTACTTTTTAGTAATCAAATGTTGGGTATGGTTTTAAATACATAAAGGTTTTTAAGGAGATGAGTCCTCAGCTCTTATTATTTGCCATTTAGAACAAATTCTCAAGTAACACTGAAATTCTACTTTAGTTCACTTTATCATCCAAAATTACTTTTTTACATTTGGATTTTTATCTTTATTCTTACTTCACATTGCAAAACTTTAATGCTGGGCTTTTTGGTTCTCTATTATGAGTCTTTGTATTCCACACTTTTTAGTTGATTAAAAAGCTAATAGTAAAATTGTTATTGACAATTATTACCCAGTAACAATTGATATAACAGTAATAATGACAGTCTATATTCATTTTCTCAGACTAATTTGGCTTCTTCAAGATTCTGGAGGGTTTGAAATTACCAATGTCCTGGCGGATAAAATCAATGCAAAATATCTTATTTTAAGGGCTTATAATGCTTCCCATACTAATGAGGAAAACAGTTCATCATTTTCAAGTGTATAATCAGTGTCAGCATTTTGCACATCACAATGAAAGTCCTGAAACAGTGGCATTCCGGATGCTCCTGTGAGGACCCAAAAGAAAATCTCTTTCCTCTTGTAAAGCACTTTTACAAAACCCCCAGTAAGAAAAATATTTAGTACAATTATTTTAAATAGTACAATTGCGAATGAAAGTAGTGTGGATCTTTCCAGCGTTGTAAAGTAGTCGATCACCATTGCATTTTTATATATAAATAGGAGACTGACTATAATTCTTGAGAAAGTCTGTCCCTTTTTAAAGTTATAATTTTTACATAGTTAGAAATGTACACGACGTATTATGCTTATAATCTACCATTATTCATTATTCATAACTAAATACAACAAATAAATAATGAAATTGTCTTTAAATTGTTCCTATATGAATATTTATTTTGTAGGAATTTAAATAATCTGCTGGTTTTTTCATGACAATGAGGGCATTTCTGAGTGGAACTAACAGGTCTTGAATCATGCTAAGTATATTTCCTTTACCCTCAGAAAAGGTTACTGAATTTACTTCAGCCTTGAAGATCCACAGATTTACTCGACACAGACCAAGGAAACAAACAGAAAGAAGGCTAGTGCCGCTGAAATGTGTAAAGCGAGGAGAGGATAAAGGCAAGGGCCAGGGACTTGTAAACCCAGAGTCCACATTTCTGTTTTGCTCTAAGTACAGTGGCATGCCACTAGAGGTTCTTGAGGTGGAGAATGATGGTTATCTGATTATAGAGAGAAAATGAACTGGTCGGGGAGCAAGGATATAAGCAGCTGACCACTTAGGAAGCTAATGCAGTAGCCTAGGCAGGAGATAATGGTGGCTTGAATGATGGCAGCAGTGAAGATAGGAAGAAGTGTCCAACATGTCTTAATCATTTAGATGTGGGAAGTGAGGGGATGAAGGGTGATTCCTAGACTTTCGGCTTGAACATCTGGATGATGTCCTTTACTGAGATGAGGAAGTCTGGGAGAGGAATAGGTTTGGGAATGATAATTCCAAGTAAAATTTTGACATTTAACCGTGCTCTCTTTTTTATCTTTAAACATTTGTTTAAGAAAATAGTCTGGAGATCAGAGATAGGTTGCAAGGCGAGAAAGAAAAATAGCAAATGCATGACATTAAAATTTTTCTTTCACCAGCCCATGAGACTTCTAACTAGAAGTGAACTAGAAGTTATTCAGCGAGAATGTGAGCATCTAACAGTGTATGACAAGTGTTTAAAACTCACTATTGACTAACATGGGCTGTACGCATCCTCAACTTTAGCCACTTCTGACCAGTGCAGATTTCATTCAGATTGTACAGATCAACTGTTTGCCACTGTGATGGAGAGAGTTTTTCAATAGCCCCAACATAACAATAAGCATGTAACTTTAAAAGCAAGTTCTGGGCTTCCCTAGTGGCTCAGTGGTTAAGAATCCGCCTGCCAATGCAGGGGACATGGGTTCGAGCCCTGGTCTGAGAAGATCCCATAAGCCGTGGAGCAACTAAGGCCGTGTGCCACAGCTATTGAGTGTGCAGTCTAGAGCCTGCGAGGCACAGCTACTGAGCCCGTGTGCCACAACTACTGAAGCCTGCACGCCTAGAGCCGATGCTCCACAACTAGAGAAGTCACCGCAACGAGAAGTCCGTGCACCGCAACAAAGAGTAGCCCCCGCTCACCGCAACTAGAGAAAGTCCATGCGCAGCAACGAAGACCCAACGCAGCCACAAAGAAATAAATAAATTTAAAAGTAAATAAATAAAAATAAAAGCAAGTTCTCTTTCCCTTGATTTCTTTATTAAAGAATTTTAATAACATTTTATTAAGAATCCACAGCTTAATGTTACCTTACAAATTTAGGAATTCGGTTTTATACATTTTTTCCAGGGGCTAAGTAACCCTTTGCAAAAATCGTAACCCAGTCAGCCCTATTCAAACTTGGAAAAAAGGAGCCTCTAGAAAACATGTTCCCAGATGCTACCTAGTTCTTCCCATTTCTGTAACAACAGTTTTACCATTTTGGTGTTATGGTACAAATGTCTGAAAACCATACCCTTCGACTGTTGAGTGTTATCACCTTTTAGAAAGGAAACTTATTTGTGTGCTTGGTATATTGTTCATGCATTCACAAATCTAAGGAGCAAGGTTATCTGCTTTGGCAGACTAGTTTGCATTTTTATTTTTATTTTTTATGTGGTGGGGAATACAGCAGTAATAAGGAAAACCAGAATTGAGAAGGGACAGATTTGGTATTTTACTTCAAAGATACAAATTGGGGTGACTCTTAAAGTTATGATTGCCATTTGCAGCAACATGGATGGACCTAGAGATTGTCATACTGAGTGAAGTAAGTTAGAGAAAGATAAGTATCATATGATACTGCTTATATGTGGAATCTAAAAAAATGGTACAAATAAGCATATACAAAACAGAAATAGACAAGGATTTAAACTTATTGAAAAGTACATAAATAAAAGTGTGGTTTTGTAAAAATAAAATAAAGTTATGATCCCATCAACTTAATTTAGCTACTTTAGAGAATACCAGTATTATCCAAAATCATTATTCAAACATTACACAAATTTCTATGTAATTATCAGCTTGCTTTTTTGAACATCAAATTATAGGCCGACCCAGTTTCCCCCATGGCAGATCGACAGACCTGGTAGATTGAGTAGATGCGATGTCTGCATTATATATTGACACTATCCACTATATTAAAGCTATCCATTGTCTCATTCATGGCCTGATGATCAATTAGGGGGGAACACAATGGATGATAAGAATAAGAGAGAAGACTTTGCTAAGAAGGTGATCTTAGCAAATGTAATGATGGAGGAGAACAAAATGCAGAGTGAAATGAAGCCGGGGAATATCACCAGGTTTATATACTCAGGTGCCCTGTTCCTAAAGCTCAAAAAAAAGAACCCTTTTAAATAGCATCTTAAATGCATTGAATTAAATGGATTCAAATTTACATTGTCTTCTGTCTAGCTGTTGATAGTATTTTGGAAAGCTCCTGATTTTCTCCTCCCCATGTTGCTTTTTGAAAGCTCTGTCAACCAACATCCTATTCCAATTCTTTTGTTATCCTTATATATGGGGGCAGGTACCTGCTCTACTTTTGCAGATTATAGTCCTTTATGCCCTACAAATAAAATAACATTAACTCAACATAATATTTTTATTTTTTTCATCAGTATCTCATAGGTTTTTTTTTCAGCCAATATGACCTCCTTTATTATTCTGCTTTACTCTAAGATATTAAGATTCAATCAGTTTGAACATGAGCATTTTTTTTTTAAAAAACACTTTTACAGTTTTATTGTTTAACAAACATCACACACACAAACTCACAGAGTATCTCATAGTTTTTAGTGCATAGATATTTCACCTCCCTGGTTAAATTTATTCCTAAGTATTTTATTCTATTTGATGCTATTGTAAATGAGATCATTTTCTTAATTTCTTTTTCTGATAGTTTACTGTTAGCGTATAAAATTGCAACTGATTTTTGTATATTGATTTTGTATCTTGCAACTTTGCTGAATTCATTGATTTAGTTCTAACAGTTTTTTTTAATAAATTTATTTATTTTTGGCTGCATTGGGTCTTTGTTGCTGCGTGTGGGCTTTCTCTAGTTGCAGAGAGCGGAGGCTACTCTTCGTTGTGGTGTGCAGGCTTCTCATTGCGGTGGCTTCTCTTGTTGTGGAACACGGGCTCTAGGCACGCAGGCTTCAGTAGTCGTGGCACATGGGCTCAGTAGTTGTGGCTCGCGGGCTCTAGAGCACAGGCTCAGTAGTTGTGGCACACAGGCTTAGCTGCTCCACAGCATGTGGGATCTTCCTGGACCAGGGATTGAACCCATGTCCCCTGCATTGGCAGGCAGACTCTTAACCACTGTGCCACCAGGGAAGTCCAGTTCTAACAGTTTTTTGGTGGAGTCTTTAGGTTTTTCTATATATAATATCGTGTCATCTGAAAATAGGGACAGTTTTACTTCTTCCTTTCTAGTTTGGACGTCTTTTCTTTCTTTTCCTTGCCTAATAACTCTGGCTAGGACTTCTAGTACTCTGCTGACTAAAAGTGGCGAGAATCAAAATCCTTGTCTTATTCCTGATCTTAGAGGAAAAGGCTTCAGCATTTCACCATTGAGTATGATGTTAGCTGTGGGCTTGTCATATGTGGTCTTTATTATGTTGGACTACATTCCCTCTATACACAGTTTGTTGAGAGTTCTCAAGAATATTCTGAATAGCTAACACTATCTCAGGCACTATAAGAGGTTCTAGATATGTAGAAATGGTATGTATATTTCTTACCCATTGGAAGCTTTCAGTTTAAGGAAAATTCTAAGGTTGACTTTGAAAACTACTAAACAGCCAGAAGGTGGGGAAATGAATAGGTTACTGAGAAGAGAGATAGGGTAAAATAGAGTTTGAACCTAAAGGAGGAATACAGAAGAAGGAGAAAAGAGGAAAGGGAAGTGATTGAAAGGGTTAAAAAAAACTAACTACCATAAAAGGTAGAGAGAAACAAATAATATCAAAAACCTGTTCACTGCCAGTTTTATAGATACAGCTCATCACCAGGAACTGATATGACTTAATCCCATAACTCATTATTTTGGGCATTGTCTCAGAGCATGGATTGTGGTATGAAGTTTGCAGATCCATTTCTGGACTCTAAAGGAATAAAAATTCAAAATTTCCTTTTATGAACCACAAATTATACCACAGTTCTTATATTTACAACTCATGAATAAAGTTTATTTTTAAGATTTTGGCCTATCATTGTGTGTTGACAGTCCATGTACATAGTTAGCAGCATTTACTGATGGTCTCCTGTATCTAAGCACCACACCATGACTTGAGCTTTAAGGTAAAGCTCCCTAAACAGTGAGCTTTGAACCAAATTTGAAGAAAATCAGGGATATGCGTTGTTGAGTAGGAAGGTAAGCATTCCAGGAGGCATACGGAATATGGCAAACACAAAAGTGTAGAAGTGGTAATAAGGGAATAAAAAATTGTATTGATTTAGTTACTACCTGTCATTTGTTAGAAGATTACATAATCTTCTTCGGAATGGCCTATTAACTCAAATTTAATAATAAATCTGCATTCCTCTATTAAATGAGCCAGAGCAAGTATTCATTATATGTTCCTATAAGAAAGGCTATAGCATGGGGCTTCCCTGGTGGCACAGTGGTTTAGAATCCACCTGTCAATGCACGGGACATGGGTTCGATCCCTGGTCCAGGAAGATCCCACATGCTGCGGAGCAACTAAGCCCGTGCGCCATAACTGAGCCTGTGGTCTAGAGCCCGCGAGCCACAACTACTGAGCCCACGTGCCACAACTACTGAAGCCCACGCGCCTAGAGCCCGTGCTCCACAACTAGAGAAGCCACAACAATAAGAAGCCCACGCACCACAACGAAGAGTAGCCCCCGTTCGCCGCAACTAGAGAAAGCCCGTGAGCATCAACAAAGACCCAACACAACCAAAAAAATTCATTAATTAATTAATTTTAAAAAAGAAAGGCTATAGCAATATTGTGATAGTTTAATGAATTTCTAAAAGTTGACCTAAGCAACAGTGGGTCTGGGTTGAAGAAAAATACACTGTATACATGTTTTTTCCTTTACAAGTTTCATGATATAAAATGTGTATCCAGTTTTTCATGAGAAAGCTTTTTTTAAATCATCTCGACTGATTTATTTTTAATTATCAAAGTGGGCAATATGCCCTCCATATGTCATTCATGTGAAATGACTGTGTACTCTGAATAAGATCTGGATGCAAAGGATCCATGAGTCTTACATTTATTCAAATGAAGATTGAAGTCTTTAAAGATACCCACCCAGGTATCTTGTGTAATCTTCTATCAGGATTGTATCTCTGTTTCAGTTTGTATGACGCTACCTGTTTTGAATAGGATAAAGACTCATGGTTACTGTCAGGGCTGTTTTCAAACTAAATATTCATCTAGTCCTTTGTGGCTGCCGTTTTTATCATGCCTTCAGAACAGCTTCCCTTTGCTGATCTGCCATTTTCCTGCAAATCACTGTTTCTCTTGTATGATTTCAAGTGAGACAAGCTTAGACCTGGCTGCCTTTCTCTCAGTGACAGAGAAAAGAAATGTCTCTGGTGCCCATGCTGCAAAGAAAGTTGATTCATGTGTAAATTATCATTTGGCCTTTATATGCTTGGCCTGTGGAGAGTACACACACAGATAAAGACTCTGTGGGTCAGGGCTCAGGACGTGCAGGTTTCTCCGGTGGCTACAATGACGTTAGAATTGTTGTCACAGATTATCAGACATGCTGTGATCTCTTATCATTATTTATTTGGAGTTTTCTGTGTAAAATAAACTCTGACACAGGATATGTTTCTATAGTAATAGGACACCATCTACCTGTCCCTGTTTTGTTCTATAAGCTCACATCTTAAATACTAAAAAATAGTTTGTGTTTTCTGGAAGTTAGAACTGGTATCTTTATGTTTCTACCATCAGTGTTTCAACTCCAGTATAACAGAGTGGGACTGTCTTTCTTCTACTAGTGTTTTCTTTTTTTCAAACTTGGTAGTTGTCCAAGTTTGTTGTGAACCATAGATAATATGTTAGTAACATATCCTATTAATCAAAGTAGATGTAAAATGCTGTTTGGGGTATGTATAGCAGCTTCGAGGTACTATGCAGAAATCAGATAGTTATATAAACTACAAAGTCTGTTATCTGTGACTCAGTTGGTTTTCTTTAAAGTAAAATTACTTAGCATCCACTCATTATTATCCACACTACTAAAAGAGGTAAACAGGTTTAGCTTTTTTTTTTTCAGTAGATTACATCAACTCTTTAGGTGTATAGCTAAATCTGATTTTGTAAGGTAAATCTCTGTATATATATACCTTCCACTAAGGAATGCATTAATAAATCCCAAAATGATATAATGCCTTCAGTCTACTTTTACTGTAAAGGTTTTATAATCTGTGTCATAAGGGTACACCTGGCATATCTATTTCTGCAACTTTTATTTATTTGTATAATTCATATTATGTGCATATATTTTCACATTATGATCCATGTTATTTTTTAAAATATGTTAGAAACCAAGAGAATATATTCTATAACACCTACCTTACTGAACTGATGTTTATCAGAACACTGTTGTTTCATGACCCCTTTGGTAGGCTTTCCTCTTATTATAGTAAAATTAAATGAGTTTTAAATAATGCAGTTAATATTATAAAATCTTCATTTCTTTCAAAACTTTTTCTTCGTGGTTGAAGAAATTATGTCTGGAAACAAATTTCTTTCACTTGGACAAAAAGGTATTATTTTTCATTGCAACTTTTGATATTCCAGTGGGAAAACAACCCACTATTTATTTTGACTGTGCTTACAGGTAAGCACATGTAAATTACCTTTAGTTCATTGTCACCAAAGCCTGAACTTTCCCTCCCTGCTTCACTTCCCACCACTGAAGCCCAGCTGTGACTGGAAAGAGGACAGTCCCACTCTGTTGTCACAAATGCCCTTGGTCAAGTTTTTCCCTGCACAGTCGATCCCACAGCCTTCTTTGCACAGAACAAGAGAGAGATTGGTGTGTGTATTCAACCTACTTCTTTCTTCTCCTGACCAGTTAAAGTCACTTCTTTACTCATTTCCTCCTAGGTTTCTTTCTCATCTCCTCCGAGGTTGAAGTAATTCACTAACTTTAGCCCAATTGAAAAAAGGAAAAACAAGAGGAAACTTCTAGCTCTCCTTTCAGGGGAAGGGAAACACTAGCTCAGTTTCCTTACCCTTAGCCCCAAATAGTAAGTTTTTTTTCTATAAAGTTCATGTTCTTTTTTTGAGGTACACGGGCCTTTCACTGTTGTGGCCTCTCCCATTGCTGGGCACAGGCTCCGGACGCGCAGGCTCAGCAGCCATGGCTCACGGGCCCAGCCGCTCCGCGGCATGTGGGATCTTCCCGGACCGGGGCACGAACCCGTGTCCCCTGCATCGGCAGGCGGACTCTCAACCACTGCGCCACCAGGGAAGCCCTATAAAGTTCATGTTTTTAGCCTGTGTAAACTGTTTGGTCCAGATAACCTAATTGTTTTATCATTTGGTTGACTAATGTTGCTCATAGTTTGGTTTCAACCAGGAGAGGGACTGGAGAAAGCACAGTTGAGGAAAACAGAGACTGGCTGACACAATAAGAAGAGAGTGTGGGGTGAAACTCAAAAGATGCAGTTATCAAGAGCAGACTTGCTTAATCCCATCTATCTACCCAGCGATGCACTCAGGAGGCTGTGGGGGAAGAGACAATGATTATATTGGAGATCATCCTCTCAGTTTTCCTGCGATGCATGCAGAATTATGAGGAAGTTACATAATTTTGTTTGCACATTTGTATAATTGATGTCTACTAAGGACATTAGTTAGGTATGTATAAATATATTTCATGTATATGTGTATGGTATACAGCATACAAATATAACACTTGAGTATAAGTATCAACAGTTGTGGCAGTTTTCCTAGGAATATATCATATGCATCTGTGTTGAGAAAGGCGTGCTATAATTATGACAATTAAATACATTTAAAGGTAGCAAACAGATTTGTTTTTATATATAATAATTTATTTACCCTCATAGCTGAACTCAATATAGTATCTCCTTTTTAGTTTATCCATGAGGGGATAATGTATTTTAATTAAGCCCTTTTGTCTACGAGCAATAGAGACCCACTCAGCTAACTTGGATTGAATTTATAGTTTGTCTCCTAAAGATTTTTACAGGAGATATATATGAACTGAACTCTATACTGACATTTTAATTTGAGCCATTTAGACTTTATAATGTTGCTCTAATGTGAAATGAATCGAGTATGGGTGATCGTGAGGGTACTCGTCACCTTGTGACTGGAAAGTCATTAATTAACATTGCTGTGTGAAACAGCTGCTCTTGGCCAGTTGTCTCTCATGAGACATTTTCCTAGAGGAGTCTCTGTTTCTCTCTGTAATTTATCTTTTCACTATATAGTGACCAACTTCTTCCTCTTATTTGCTCTTCCTGCCCACTCAGAACTTTGGCAAATGCATGGTCTTTAGGTCTCTCCAGTTCTCACTTCAGCTACAATCTTCCACCAGTCTCTTGGTTTCTTCCATTCAGATTCTTAAGAAAATTATTTTTTTCTCAACTCTTTGCTTCAGACCATAGATGAGGGTCCTGTGAATTGGCTGCACTTAGATCAGTGTCCGTCCCTGGCTCAATCAACTATGGACTGGAGGTGCAGGATCCTGTGGTACAAAAGATGGCCTCTACTGCTGTCCCTTGAAACAGGCCTATAAGTAATGTAATTTCACTAAAAGTGGGGGCTGGTGAGCAGGTGTTATGATTGGCACCTTTGGTATATAACCTGTCTTAAACAAATCACTGTCCCTGAGACGGGGCACCAGACTGTTCACATGACCTATTGCTTAAATGTTGCTTCCTCAAGGAAGTCCCAGACTAGACGGTATATATGCTCCTAGTGTATGTTCCCCTAATACTCTATATTTAATCATCATAATAAAACTCGTTGTATTGTAATTACTTATTTAATGCCTCTCCTCTCTCCTAAACTCTAAGGTCTGTGAAAACAGGGACTATATCTTTCTTGCTCACTGTTCTGTCACTTGTACCTGCCCAGTTCCTGGCTTATAACAGCATCCAAATGTTTGTTATTTGATTAATAAGTGCCTTAAACCTATAGGAATCAAGTGTTTCAAATTATAAGTTTAGTAATCTTCCAAATACCAATTGTCCTTCCTAAATGTCCCCAATTCTGACAGTGACATTATCAGTATCTGTCACATAGATACTGACTCATCCCTTTCTCCATCATCAAGGCAGTCATGCTTGTTGGTTCCTTCTCTTTTATCTGTAATTTCTTCTTCATTCCTACCTCTGCCACTTTAGTCCAGGTCTTCTTCACCTCCACCTGACTGGTCACGTGGCTCCTAAAATCTCGCCCTTAATTCTATCCCGCACAGCTTCCTAAAAAGCAGCTTTTCGCACCTCTTTCTCTATGAAAAAAAACTTTGTTGGCTCCCCTTCAGCATAAAGAATGAAATCCAGACTCTTCCGTTCTTCACTCTCTTGTTCCTGCTAAATCTCCAATTAGGTTTTCTACTACCATCCTACATGAACTCTTTCATTCTATCCAAACAAGTCTAACTCTGATCTCTGAAAACATTATTAGCATTTCTATCCATTCTTTTGTTCTCTTATCTTCTTGCTTCCTCAATACTTAACTATTCCTATTCTTCTTTCAAATCCCACTTCAAATTCCACTTTCTTCCTGAAGCTGTCCCTCCTGCCCAGTCCTCAGTAATCACTTCTTATTCTAAAGTTAGAGGGCTTATTATCTCTGCCATTCAGCTGACCTGTAACATATGCTACCTTATAATATTGTTTCTCTTTCTTGTTTGTGCAGTAGGATAGTGAAGAGCGTGAACTGCAGACGGGCTGTAGGTTCAAATCCTGCCTCTACAGGTTACTCTCTGAGTAACTAAGCAAGTTACTTGACCCCTATAAACTTTAGCTGTGTCATCTCTAAGATGGGGACAGTAACAGTGCCTCCATGTTGTGAGAATTCAGTGTAGTAATGCGTCTAAAGCATAATGAGTGCTCAATGTTTTCTATAAAAATATTTGCACATTATTGATTAATTGGCTATTTTCGGATACCCGTTATGTGCTACACACTGTGCTAGATAGGAACAGTATAAAGGGGTTGAGGCAAAAACCTCTGCTAGCAAGGAAGTCACCTCTATTCTATCTCCCTGTTAGACCGTAAGCCCCTTGCAGTCTCATTCATAAAATTCATACATATTTACCGAATATCTGCTATCTTCAGACACCCCATACCAAGCACAAGGAGTTATAAGGAGGCATAATATAAAGTCCATGACCTTCAAGATCATTATAACTAAAGTCCCTGTCATTGCACTTTGCACACAGTGAGAGATCAATAAGTGTTTATTGGCATCAGTGAGCATGGCAGTGATGATGAAGACTCTAGAGCACCACAGTTTCTAGCCTCTCTTTAGAGCTGTTAACTTTATTTGGCTTCTTCGTGTCTTCATTTTCCACTGAATGAACGCCAGAAAGTCTTTTTCAAATTTTTTTTCTCTCTGATCAAGACTTAGATAATGTCTGCTTCTTTTGGTAGCTAAATATCCCCCAAACTCAGTTTCTTGCTTCAGTGAGAAGATATTATGGTATTGCCAATGGAAACCACTTCACATTTGGGCAACATCATGATGTCTAAGTGGCTCAGATTCAAGTTTCAGTATAGATTCTGGTTCCTGCACATTTGCTGTCAAAAACCACTTTATAGGAGCCAAACTGTGGAATCCTTCCAAGTGTTAGGCACTATTAGAAGTACCATTAAAGTACTGCAGAGTTTCAAAAGATTATGAAATTCTGGTTTTTTAGCATAAAATGTTCTACGGTACTTCCATGAAATTTTAATCAGTCCCTTGTTTCTGCAGTGGAGCTAAAGGCAATTAATAGCCCTATTTTTTTTGTAGCATCGCAGGTTTTAGAGACAACTCCAAGCTGAAGCTTCTAAAATAATTTTATACTATTTTATACAACAATGGATATATAGAACAATTCTGGATTTCAAATAAAACTTCCAAAAGACGTGATTATTTCTGTTTATGACCTGTAGCTTAGTCCCTTCGCCATACTCTGTCCCTGTCTATTTCCTTAGTCAGCTTGCAGGAAATAAGACATATAAGACTTAATAGTTAAAGATTTTTGTAAGTTCAGAAACTATTTAGAGATAAAGATAATTGTCCATCAGCCTATGATCTGATATGATTAATTTATCATAAAATTTATCTCTAGCTTCCTTATAGTCACGGCAAAAAAGGAAATAATAACTAACTATATCTTCCTCACTTGATAAGCAAAAGCATATACACCTATCTGAAAAGATATTTGCCTTGCAGTAAATACCAAAGAAATCATCACATATTATTTATTTGTAAACAAGCAATTATTTGTAAAGTTACTTGTTTGGTGTCTACTTCCCTATTATACTGTATGTTCCTTGAAGTCAGTGACCACATCTGTCTTGTTAATCACCATATCCTCAGCTCCTAGAAAAAAATGTTGGTTGAAATTATAATGAATGAAATCATATGGATTCTTATCCAAGAAGCACTGACTGACATAATAAGCCATATAGTCCGTGAAAGTATGGTATAAAATACAGTTAGAATTTCTTATACAGTTAATTTTTTATTTTTATTTTTTCAGCTTTATTGAAGTATAATTGACAAATAAAATTGTAAGATATTTAAAGTGTACAATGAGATGATTTAATTTACATATACATAGTGAAAGGATTCCTCCCGTCTAGTTAATTAACATATCCATCACCTTAAATATCTTTTTTTCTCTTTTTTTATGAGAATATTTGTTATACTCTCTTAGCAAATTTCAGTTACACAATTCAGTGTTATCAACTGTAGCCACCATGTTATACATCCTACCTATTCATCCTAAAAGTCTGTACCCTTTTACCAACCTTTCTCTATTTCTTCCATCCCCCTAGCCCCAGGCAGCCATTTTTCTTCTCTGTTTTTATGAGATGATTTTTTTAGATTCCGTATGTAATTGATACCAGGCAGTGTTTGTCTTTCTCTGTCTGACTTATTTCAGTTAGCATAATGCCCTAAAGGTCCATCCATGTTGTCACAAATGGTAGGATTTCCTTCTCTGTCATGGCTTAAGTAGTATTCCATTGTATATACCACATATCCTTCATTCATTCATTCATTGATGGACACTTAGGTTATTTCCATATCTTGGTTATTGAGAACAATGCTGCAATGATCATGGAAGTGCAGATAACTCTTCAATACCCTGTTTTCATTTCCTTTGGCTGTGTTTGGATCATTTATAGTTCTACTTTTAGAACTATTAGATAGTCATTCTAACAGGTGTGAGGTGATATTTCATTGTGGTTTTGATTTGCATTTCCTTGATGATTAGTGATGATTAGTCATGTACCTGTTTGGCATTTGTATGTCTACTTTGGAAGAATGTCTATTATGTTCCTCTGACATTTTTTTATTGGATTGTTTTTTGCATTTTTCAAATTTTTTGTTTATTCTGAGTTTTGTGAGTTCTTTATTTTGAATATTAACCCTTTATCAGATATATGATTTGCCAGTATTTTCTCCCATTCCATAGATTGCCTTTTCATTTTGTTGATGGTTTCCTTTGCTGTGCAGATGCTTTTTAGTTTGATGTAACTAAAAAGTTACATCAACAATCCCACTTGTTGATTGCTTTTGTAACTTTTGCTTCTGGCATCAAATCCAAAAAATCATTTCCAAGACCAGTGTCAAGGAGCTTACACCCTATGTTTTCTTCTAGAAGCTTTACAGTTTGAGGTCTTACATTCAAGTCTTTTGAATTCATTTGAGTTGATTTTTGTGTATGGTGTAAAACAGAGGCCCAGTCTCATTTATTTCCTTGTGGCTGTTCAGTTGTCCTAACACCATTTATTGAAGAGACTATCATTTCTCCATTTACATTCTTAGCCCCTCTGTCGAAAAGAAATGTTTACCGTATATGCATGGATTTGTTTCTGGGGTCTCTATTTTACTGATCGATGTGTCTGTTATTATGCTAATACCATACTGTCTTGATTACTGTAGGTTTGTAATGTATTTTGAAATCAGGAAGTCTGATGCCTCCAGCTTTGTTCTTCTTTCTTAAGATTCTTTGACTATTCAGAGTCTTTTGTGGTTCTATACAAATTTTAGGTTTATTCGTTCTATTTCTGTGAAAAATGCCTTTGAAATTTTGATAGGGATTTCATTGAATCCATAGATTGCTTTGAGTGGTATGGACATTTTAACAATATTAATTCTTCCAGTCCATGAGCGTGGGATATCTTTCCATTTATTTGTGTATTCTTCTGTTTCTTTCATCAATGTCTTAGAGTTTTAAATGTATGAATCTTTTACCTCCTTGTTAAATTTATTACTAAGTAATTTATCCTTTTTTGATGCAATTATAAATGAGATTGTTTTCTTAATTTCTTTTTTTTATAATAACTTTTTTATTGATGGTCAGTAAAATCCTGTAAGCAGGGAAAGGAGAAAAGAAATACAATACAGTACAATAAAACTCTAAGGTAACATTAAATCATGACTCAGTGATGAGATTCCTATAGGAGATCACATTAATTTTTATCATAACTTACTATAATTTTACTATAACAAAAATGGAAAAATCTAGAAAATGGATAATTTAAATGTGCCCTAAACATATCTCTTAAATAGCATTGTCTCAAACACATTTTTGGCAGGAGTTAAATGTTAGAGAATCCAAAAACCAGTGATGAGAGTCATAGGTGGCCATTTTTCTTTTATTGACTAAAAGAGATGCCAAACAAGCTGTAGTACCATTGATATTCCATTAGAAACACGAAGAAACATAAGCTAAAATTGGATGGAAGGCCATTCAACCTTCACAGAGAAAAAGTAGTATGGAGCCTCATACTAACCTAATATAGATAATAACCATTTATTTACGAAAACCCTGTGAAAAAATAAGCATTGTTTTAAAGAAAACAGTACACATTATGTAGAAAATGTAGTTACTATCGTTTTTAGCAGAAGAGTCTCTATATTAGTTTACTTTGCCAAAGGTACAGTATAGTAGAAATAGTCTGTCGGTTCAATTGGGACGTTTGTAACGCAATGTCATTTTCATTATAGGCAGAATTTATGTATCTAAGTATAACTTCTCATATAACATTGAAATTTCATTTTAATGCCATTTACCATAAAGTACAATTTGGAATAAGGCATGTGTGTCTTAGATTCCTTTCAAGGGGGACATTGGAACTGAAATCTCAAGGATGTGCCCTGTGTCTTGTTTTTCTTTATATGCTCACTGCCCATCAGTGTCCTGTGTATACAAGGCACTTAGGAAATGTTTGGGCTAGAATGAACCGAGCTCTTATAAGGTTATTCCTCAACTTGTATTCTTCAAGACAACATTGTACTTAGACTACAAGGTACTAATTTTTTTTTAATTTAACATCTCTATATTGGGAAGTAATCATCATTTCCATTTGTATTACATTATCTTCTGTTGATTGCTGACAAAATATAAAACATGTCATGAAAGATGCAATATGACACATCTAGAAGAAAGGCAGGAAGGCCCAAGGGAACTTACTTTCCAGCTCTCTTCATAGATGGTTAGTAGCCCAATGCATCATTGATCTTGCCAACAATAACTATATCCCGGTTTTCCCACTTCTAGCACATTCTTTCAGAGAATTGTAGCACACTCCCAACAAGTTCAGAAGGATGCAAATTGGCTGGGAATTGCTACTATTAACTGTGGTCTGAGAAAGGCAGCAGTTTCTATGGTATTGATATTCCATTTACCTTATCTCAGATCTACAGATATTGGAGAGTGTTAACTTACTCCTGTATCCAATTCTCAGTCTTCTCTCTGACATATGGAAGTCACACCTTTTACAGAAGCTCATCTTCCATATCCGCAGTTCACACTTACTGAGGCATGACGTATGCAAATAGTCAGCAACTAACCCCTGGTTGGGAGTGGGGACGGCGTAAAAAAATGAAAAATATATGGATGGTCCCTGACCATAAGAAGCTTTAACTAACCAAACATGTATCCCTGTTAAGCCTTCTTGAAACACATGAATCCCCCAAAATTAAAGATTTTCTTTCTACCATGTAAGTGATTATACAAGGGCCTAAAGCTGCATCCCTGAACGAATTTCAAAAATCTGTTAGTTTCTGCTGTATAACAAAGTGAATCAGCTATACGTATACATATATCCCCATATCTCTATTTTACATATGGTAGTGTATATATGTCCATGCCACTCTCTCACTTCATCCCAGCTTACCCTTCCCCCTCCCTGTGTCCTCAAGTCCATTCTCTACGTCTGCGTCTTTATTCCTGTCCTGCCCCTAGGTTCTTCAGAACCATTTTTGTTTTTGTAGATTCCATATATATGTGTTAGCACCTGCAAACACACATTGGACAATGAAGTATAAATGATAAAGTCTTAACACATCCACTTATTAGAATAAATTGCTCATTAAATTAAAAAAATGAAATATGTGCTTAAAGCCTAAGTAGTGAGAAAAGGAGTTGCTTAATCTTTTAAATACTGTGTAAAACCATATTGATACAAGTCAATAATTCTCAGCACAATTAAACATAGAAGATGTGGAAAAAAAAAATCTGCCGTATAGTGTTGTGGACAATTTTGGTCTTTCTTTTTTGGATGGGAAACAAAAGAAAAATGTGTAGAGTGTTATGTTCGTGTTTGTTTCTATTTAAATGTGAAAATATGTTAAAAATCAAAATAATGAACAGTGTCTAATTTCTTCTTTTTACTGTACTTTTCCAAAATGAATGTGAATTATACATAACTCCTTAAAATTATTTCTATGGAATAGAAATAGCTCTTTTTAGTGAGAATCCTGTTAATACCATAGCTGTAAAGTGGTATTGAATTCCGTTTTTAACCAAATACACAGTTAAAATTATGTTTCTTATACTTCCAGAAGCTTTTAACAGTCATATTTTTTATGATCATTTTACTCAAATGATTGGGTTACTGAGAATAACAGGCTTATCAGCAGGTTAGAAGCAAAACCTGCATTATCTTGTCATTTTTCGTATTTGGAACTTTAGCATCTATATTTTTCAAAAAGAATCTAAAGAATTTTTGAATTTTTTAAAATTTTTTCATAATAATATATTTCTTTCTCTGGAAAAGAAAACATTTGAAGTTAAGTACTTAGCTCAGAAATATCTGTATTTCATTTTTCTAAATTCAATTCAACATTTACTGAGCTCCCACTATTCAGAAGACTTTACCAGTCAGTCATTCAATCAGCAGATGTTTATTGCATTCCTTATGTGTGCCAGGTACTGGTCTAGGCACTGGGATGGATACAGCAGCAGACATAGCAAAGTCCCTGCCTTGAAAGAGCTTACATTTTAGTCAAGGCAGATGGACTATTAATGTAAAAGCCAAAAAACAAGCTAGTAAATAAAGAAAAACTTAATGATTCCAGATGCTCCTAAGTGTTGTGACACACATTTAACAGAATAAAGGGTTGGGAGTGACTGGGCAGGAAGTAAAGGAGAAGAGATGCCCCTTTAGCTCATTTTTTTCGCACTTCGAGGCTGCCTAGTCCTGCTGCTACTACCCTTCATTAAACTACTTGAAAACAATGTGCTGTCTTTGTACCACAGAGCAGCGTGACATCACTGACTGAGTTGTTTTCTCCAGAAGTGATGGAAATATACTAGTCAACCACATTGCCTGCCCCTGCCCTTGTACATTGCTAACTGGCTGTAAAAGGTGAAACTTCCCACCTATTCTCACACTGTGGTGTTCCCTAAGGCGTGGAAGGAGAACCAGATGCTGGGCACCAAAAAAACAATAAGTGTCTACTTGTAGACATTAAGTAGAGAATATTTGAAGAAGATACCAGATTTAAAGACTCAAATACTTAGAATGATAGAGTCACTGAACATAGTAAGAAAGGTGAGGACAATGGATGGATATGAGGCAAAGCATTAAGTTTTCCATTACTAATATATTTTAACTGTAAAGCTGTCCTATAAATTGGTTCAAGCCAGTCTCCACTTATATATATATATATATATATATACATAATCATTTATATGCAAATGATAATATAACTAAAAAATAAGCTCTTAGAGGGAATGTATCTAGAGAGTAAAGAGCACAAATATCCCATATATCTGAAACTGGCAGGTAATATTTCCATTTGGATATTACTTTAAAATATATAAAATACTTTCACATACATCCTCTCATAGAGTCATCAAGAACAATGATGTAAAATATGTACTGTTATTATCTGCATTTTATACATGAATAAACTGAGGCTCAGCAAGGTGATTCACACAGAATCATAAAGCTAGAACGAGTTAGAATTAAACATCTCACCCAGGGGTTATGTCTACAAGTCCGGTATGTTCTCCACTACACTACAGCTACAAATAGATATTTTCAAGAGGAAGCAGACACAAAAAGAAGGAATCAGAGAGATGATAGGATTTTGAGTCTGAAGCTATGGCTAACACGTCAGTGAGAAAGTGATCAACTGTGTCTTTTAGCAGCAGAAAGCTGCAGGGATAAGAACAGAAAAATGGAACTCAGATTCAGTTAGAAAACTAATCAGTGATTTTTAAAAGGAAAGTTTCTAAACAGCAAAGTGGTGATGATAAAAGTTTTGCAGTTATCAAGGAGGGATTTGATTTTTTTTAATGTAGGGCTCTTATGCCGAGAGTGTGTTCAAGTAATTCTATGAACAAACAGGTATTAACAGTCAATATAGAGTCAAGATAAGTAATAAATTTGGGAAAACATGGGCATGCTGAAAGGAATGAGGACAATATAATAGAAATATAAAGGTATCAAAGAGAGGAAAAATACATTGTTATGTGATTTTCTCACAACTAAGCATTCTAAAATACAAACTATTAATACATTTCTGTGATCTGTTGACGAAGGAAGTATAGACACAAAGAAAGGAAGGTATTTCAAGCTGGAATTATAGTAGAAACCATAGCAAATGCTTCCACAGCATTCTCCATTACTGTGTGGTAGAATATTAGTGACTATGAATAAGCATAGAGAGGACCACAGGCTTCATCATAGAGGGAGTTCTTCAGATTTTCTCTCTTACACAACGCCCTTACTATGGTCACCATAAACTGTCTTCTGGTGACCTCTGGGGAACTAGATGCCAAGAAGCATTCCAAGGTCATTACCTAGAACACTACTCAGAATCACCTGTTTTCTTTTTTCTTTCCTGTTTTTTGATTTTCTGAATACCACTAGTTTATAAGCTTTTCAAGGACAAAGACAAAAATGTGTAATTCATTTTTGTATCACAGTGTCTAGCATATGGGAGCAACTCAATCCATGTTAACTGAACTGAATTATTTTAAAATGCAAAATCTGAGTCACTCATTCATTCAGATACTCAACATACTGACACTAAAGCCAAAAACATAAGTTTGAGTCCATACACTGCCACTTGCCAGTTCTATGACTTTGGGCAGTTCATAATTTAACCTCTCAGGGCCTCAGTTTTCATGTCTATGACTTAGGGATAATGATTTGTGCCTTACTAATAAGCTCACTAGTTTGTTACAAGGACAAAATCTGATAATACATATGAAGATAAACCAGAAGTTAAGTGCTTTACAAAAAAAATGGTATTTTTCTATGGAACCAGTAGCGCCAAGATGCTCCAATGGCTGACAGGTTCCTTGGTCAAATCTAAATGCTGGGTTCAATAAAGGTAAACAGGCTTCTTACGAGCAGGTCTTCTTAGAATCTTTCAGCTGGAAATTAACTTTGTGAAAGTATAAGAATGGGCCAGAATAGGAACGAATGTCTTTTTCTATAAGACCGAAAGAAAGCGTCCAGTTCATGAAAGTTGTATCAAAATACTCAGATAATAACAGTCACCCTCCTTTTTCAAGGAGGGCCATGTGCCGGGCACTGTCCTTGCATTTTATGTACATGAATGTAAGTTCTCATCACAAACTGCAATGTACGTATTATTGCTGTTAGTTCCAATTTTAGAGGTTAAAAAAGAAAGAGGGTACGTGTGTCTTTTTGAATTATGGTTTTCTCAGGGTATATGCCCAGTAGTGGGATTGCTGGGTCATACACTTCCATGTGTAAAATAGATAGCTAGTGGGAACCTGCTGTATAGCATAGGGAGATCAGCTCGGTGCTCTGTGATGACCTAGGTGGGTGGTATGGGGGGGAGAGGAGTGGGAGGGAGGTCCAAGAGAGGAGGGGATATATATATACATATAGCTGATTCACTTCGTTGTACAGCAAAAACTAACACAACGTTGTAAAGCAATTATACTCCATTAAAAAAAAAGAGGGATTAAAGAACTTGCTCAAGGTTACAGCTAGGAAATAGCATTTTACATTTACGGAAACTCACACTAAGAAATAATTGACTTAAGCAATATTTGCTCTTTCTCACTTTTATTCTCTCCTTTTCTTCTCCCTGCTACTACTCTAGTTCAGATCTATATTACCTCTAGTCCAAAATATTCCAAAGTGTGTTTTGTGAAATAAAATCCACGAAACTGTGCCAAGAGAAACTCATTGGTCAGATGTGTTTGGGGGATGGCACATATTGGAATCCTCCCTTCTCTGTGTCACAGTGCACATTAATTAGCACATTGAAGCCTCTGAGAAAGGCTGCTGTAAGGAGCCTTCCTAAACTTTGAACAGAACCTTAAATCAATAGCTGTTGATGTCCCACAAAGCCAGAGAGGTCCGTGGAATGAACTTTAGAAAAGGTTGACTATTGAGTAAGTTAATCAGTAAATGCAATAATCATTATGCCAGTTTCTACCAACAGACATAGTGTACCGTCTTCACCGTAAAATATAGGTAAAGTTGTAAATGTACAGTTGATCTGATAATTTTCCTAAATGTGTTCAACCAATTTCCTAAAGATTTTTCCATGTAATGTTTCCCTAACTATGACAGCAACCGATACTATAATAAAAGATGGCAGAAATTCAGATCATTTTTTCATGTGAGAAACTATACCCTAATAGATGGTTGGATTTATTCTGTGGTACTGAAAATTATTATCCTGATTATCAAAAATTAGTTTAAATCAGTGATTTTAAACCAATGGAGTAAGCATTTCAACTTGGAGAAGCCAATGATAGAACTATTTCTTCCCATTTCTTCCTCTTCTAAAACCAGGAGGAAAATGAAGAATGTTAATTCATTTAGCTCTGTCAGACAGGATTCTTCAGTTACTTAAGAGTCATTTAAAACTTCTTTTGAGTGAGCATAGCTTGGTACCAGACTTTATTTGAACTTCAAATACTTTTGAATCAACTCAAATAAAAAATAATACATTGCCTCTTTTTATCCTTGGAAAACATGTACATTGCCTATTTTCGTTACTTCATTGTTTGTATTTTGTTAAAATGTGTATTTTGTTAAAATGTCATAGAGCTTAAATTATTATTATATGCCCATTAGTTCTGCTGCCTTGGGATGTAATGATTCATATTAGTAGTCTATGTAATAAAAAGGGTTGGTGAATTTTTACTGAACTGTCCTTCTGGGACTATAGTTTTTAACATTCCCTGGAAGCTTTGCAAATCCTTTAATGATAAAGTGCTCTTACACTGTTTTTATCATTGACAAGTTCATAAAGACCAGAACTGTTTCCTGTAAATGTTGAACCCAACACTACGTTCATATGATAAGTTCCTTACTTAAAGAGTCACCAAGGATACATAAGTAGAACGTTACCACCTTAAGGCAAATAAGGTGATTCTGTAGTCTTGTTAGCAGTAATATTTGACTGGGGTCTCTACACTTTATTAGATGAGTTCATCTTTTTGAGGTAGAGTTACCAAACACCATCTAACTATTATAGACATATTCTTTTCCTAAATTTTAAATCATTGAAGACTATAGAAGAAGAACAAGGACTGGTATAGACCAATTAGCTCAGTTGCTAGTATTTTCAGGAGGGTTTAATCCCTGGGTAGGCTAATGATTTTGCACAAAGATGAAAAAATATATCCTCAGGCAATAAGTTTTATTCAGTGATATGAATTAAATATTTTTATATTTGTATATGAAGTGTAGTACCTTTATTATTATATTTGTGTATGAAATATACTTTGAAATATATTTAATTTTATTTTGGGGGCTTCCCTGGTGGCGCAGTTGTTGCGCGTCCGCCTGCCGATGCAGGGGAACCGGGTTCGCGCCCCGGTCTGGGAGGATCCCACATGCCGCGGAGCGGCTGGGCCCGTGAGCCATGGCCACTGAGCCTGCGCGTCCGGAGCCTGTGCTCCGCAACGGGAGAGGCCGCGGCAGAGGGAGGCCCGCATACCACAAAAAAAAAAAAAAAGTATTGCATTTTTGTAAAAAAAAAAGTGTATGTTTATGTATAGGGGAAGTCTGAAAAAATATATTTCAGGTTATTTCTGATTGGTAGGATTATTGGCGATTTCAATTTTTTTCTTTTTACTTATCTGTATTTTCTTCTTTTTCTCTACAACAACCATAGGTTGAACATTACGTTCTTTCTTTGCTCTTCTAGGCAAATTTTTTGTTTATGATGACTCTTTATAATAAGATGTACTTGTGTTTCTTCAATGCATTTCGTATTATTTCACTAGGTTAACTGTCTAATAAAATCCTAGTAGTCTATCTGTATGGTAAACAATACTCCTTCTGCTTTTAGGAATAAATTGAGACAAATCAAAGTTAAACGGCTTACCCAGAATTTCATGCATATTGATAGACTAGCCAGAAATAGATCTTAAATTTTAAGTCCCTCAGTTCAGCTGCGCAAACTATTTCTAAGCCATCAGCAACAATGTATGCAGTTAATTCTACATTTTCTAATGGGTATGGAAGAAAATTATCATAGTTAAATATAAGCCTCAAATATTTTAGAAACTTCACTTTTGTCACTGATTTCAATCTCCTCTTCATCAAATCTTTTACTAGAGCTCCTAGCAAATTGAGAATTTGACTGATTTTAATTTTAATTCAGATTACCTTCCAAGGCCTAACGCGAAAGTGGCAGGAAGGCACACATTGAGATAGTCAGGAATTTTCTTCTTTCCTAGGTTGCAAACTTCTTTTAAAAATACAATCAAATAGATCTTTGTTATTTACTGATAGATATGTAAGCTTAAACAGGAATATTTTTATCATTTTCTTATGTTTTTACTAAAATTGTTCACTAAAAATGTCATAGAACTTAGTGTTAGAATTAGTGTTGTCATTCTGAAGTTTGAACCTGAAGATGAAACCAAATAAAACTACCTTACAAAAGATACTAAATAAAATTATCTTTTAAACGTCTGCAAAAATGGATGAAAATAAAAAGAAATAATTATTAAATCTTAATAGTTTTTGCTGCATGATCCTGGGTTGAATTTTATCTTCTAATTTGTTATTTTTTTGGCTGCACCATGCAGCATGTGGAATCTTAGGCCTGTGGGATCTTAGTTCCCTGACCAGGGATTGAACCTGCACCCCCTGCATTGGAAGCATGTAGTCTTAGCCACTGGACCTCCAGGGAAGTCCCTGCATTAGATTTTGTATTGGAAAGTACAAATGCCATAAGGACAACTGACCAAATTGGCATACAAATAGTAAGGTAAAAAGTATCTTACAAGTGTAAAATCTTCTAAATTTGATTAGTGTAGTTACATAAGAGAACTTGGAAATATATTCTAAAGGGCATGATATTTGTAACCTACTCAAATAGTTCCGAAAAAAATAATATGTGTATATACGTATATGTGTATGTACACAAAGTGAAAGAGTAAATGATAAAACAAACATAACAAATGTTTTTAAAAACTGGTAATCTGGGTAAAAGATATTCAGGATTTAACTGAATTGTTTTTGCAGCTTCCTTGTAAATTTGAAGTTATTTTTTAAATGAATTTTATTTTTAATACTTCTGAGTTTATTTTCTTAGAATACATTCAAATCAGTTTTTTCCATATCTCAATCTGAAACATTAGAATCACATCACTATACATGATTTATCACTAAATTTTATGATTTTTTTTTTTAAAGAAGTTTTGGAACTTGACCTACTAGCCAAAAGAAAACTTCATGTTTGCATCTACTTACAAAAAGTGTGATGACCCTTAGGTACGAAGAAATATAGAAAAAGTACTGACTAAACAACAATTTTATTTAGAATGACATAGTTACAAATGCATTTTATTTCCAAAGTTGTTTTAAATTATAATTGTTCATAAAAATATCCACTCACATTGTGTATGTTTTGCCACCATATGTAACACTGTAATTAAGTATCTGTCAATATTTCCAGGGGTGTTAAATTTGTAGAATCTTGTTCTGGGGCCTAAAACTTCAGCAATTAAAACGTTTCACCAGAGACCTCCTTAAAAAGTCAGGACTTTTTCCTTTTCTTCACTTTTTTTCTTTTCTTCTTTTTTTGACATGATAGGTTATTGAATAACACAAGAATGACTATGGCTATATAGATTAAAGGATGTGGAGATTCTTATTTGTCCACTTGTGAAAATCTAACATAGTTTTAATCTGAAATTTTTAATTTGCCTTGTGAGATTATTCCAGTCTCTTTTAGAGGTAATTTTTTAAACTGAAGAGTTACTGAGACTTCATAGTGATACATCTTCTTTGTCTTATTAGAAAATTTAAGTACAATAATAGTCTTTTTAAATATATAATTATGCACTAGAATGGCTGTCCACGAGGCTGCTCTGAACTATGTGGTATGAGAAAGTAGCTTCAAGTCCAGAGTTATGAGTACTGAAACTCACTTTCTAATGAAATTCTTTTTTCTGGAACTGCTTTCTTCTATTATAATTTTAGTCTGTAAGAGATTCACTTTTCTGAATAAGTTAGATATTTCCTCTCTGGTCATAAGTCTTGAACTGTTATATTTTGGTCAAATGCAATTCTGAAATAAAGTGTGAAATATCATCAGTTATAAAGTAAATGTAATGTTTTGACTTGCATATATAAAATAGAAGTTTAAAATTCAAGCCAAAATTGTTACCAAAATTTCAAACCATGTTCTCTAATAATTATGTTAGACCTACATTCAGTGTCTTGGGGTTGCATCATCCCAGATTTTTAACATTTTCTCTATTTCATTTTTAAAGATAAGAAACAAGATTTTTACAATTCACATATTTCACAGAGACTCATGCTGCCCCTTATCTTTTCGGCTGTTCTTCCATGTCAGGAAGAGATGTGAGTTATATAAAAGTGAAAATGTTGCTTTCTGTGTCAAAGTCTCCAACAAGTTTCTTGTGCTGTGTTGGAAAAATAAATGTTCTTCTTTTTAAAAATACTGATCTGGAATGCTTACACAGAAACCTCATGTTTAGGAAACGACCTGTTGATTGGCTATCTAAAGTTAGAAGGATTGACCTTGAAGTCTCCAATAGGTTTGTATTCATGGCTTATGGAAGATTGGTATCTTTAGTCAGCTGAGAACAAATACTCATCTTCCCACATTCAAAACACATTCAAGGTGTCCGTATTAGCAAAAAAGATAATGATATGGATATAAAGAAAGAATATGCAGATTTTGTAGAAGTATCATGCTAACTTGTGACATTAATAGTTTTTTTCTGTATTGCATTAACTGCTTCCATATCAGATCACTGTGGCATGGGTCATCATTTTATTTGGGGACATGACTACTGTGCAAAACTTCTGTGTTTAGTGCCCACCTTTAAAAACAAAGTGAGGAAACTTGGATCTTACAACAGGTTTTCATCTGGCTTTAAAAGATGAAATTAATGAGGGAATGAAGAGAAGAAAGGAAAGCCTACAAAATTAAATAGAAAAATGCATTTAATGTTTGTATTCTTTCTTGCCCGCCGTATACTGGTTACCCATCAGGAAGAAAAGTGCTTTCCAGTTTGGGCAGTTTTTTTGTTGGACCATTCATATGTTCCAATCTCATTCTCCTTTGATCAACAGGAGATAATTATGAACTTTCCTGAACATTTTAAAAGGTTCAGTCTATAGTTGTGGGATAGAAAGATGAGATAGATAGATAGATAGATAGATAGATAGATAGATAGATAGAATGGATAAATTATCTAAATAATACAATAGTACAACTGTCTTTTAAAAAATATGATTGTCTAAAGGAGATACAGACCATCCATTCCTTTAGATGTGCTTAATTTTATCTCTTGAGCAAGCCAGCATATCACAGACTATCAGGTCACCTGAAACACATTATATTGATGTCCTCTTAGTTACTTCTCCCAAGTTGCTCTTTAGTAATGTGTCATAAGTCTGCATTAAGGACACAATTATTAAAAACAACTGTTTTCCACAACCGGTTTGCTTTTACCACCTAGATGCAGTGAATCATAATCAACTGTGTTGGCCTCTTTGTGTTTGTCAATAGAAAGCTCAGTCAAATTTTTGGCCATCATCTGGCAGTTGTACAGGTTTTTGTGTTCATTGTCCTTATGTATTAATCTTACCCTATCCCTGCCTTTATGCTATTTCTCTACTCCTTTTACTCTTATTTCTCTTGTATCCTACTATAAGGTATATATGTCATCTTAAATGCTTTTTTCAATGAATGATATGAATAAATAACTATTAAACAAGCAAATTTAGCTCTACTACTATATTTTTACTTAATATGATATTATTGAAGTTTTCACTATTAGAGATATAATTTTTAGCCCCATTTTTTTACATTTTGTAAATATATTTTTTCTAGTAAATAGGTTATAGCATTCTTTATTATTAGGATTCCTAAAGTACTTTTGTCTTGATAATATAGGTCTTCCTTTGTTTACCTTTTTGTAGGAAAGTTTTCGACAATTTATGATTCTACTAATAGATATAAATTGTTGCCCCCCCCCCCAAACATTGAAATCTGACTAATTGAAGGCATCTTATTTTCAGTAACCAACATCTTCCTTTTTCACTGTGCAGATTAATCCTCCACCTTAGTTAACCTTATAAGTGGATTCATAGGCTTTCCCATCAGTGTGACTTTTAAAATTTTCTCTCTGGAATAGAAATAAAATAATAGATGCCATTCACTTTCAGTAATGCCCAAAGGATATAGTTGAGATTCTTTGGGATGTAATTCCCATCCATTGCTACTTTAACAAGATCCAAGTAATAATTCTGACAATGATTTTAAAATGCTTGGGGAAAAATAGACCTTTATGGCCCTATAATTAACTTTAAAATGTTGCTTAGAACCAGTATACAAAGCAAAAACGTGGGAATAATATGTACTTGCCAAATTTTGTAACACTTTAAAGTTATTTGTAAAATAACTTTACATCCATTGCAATATCTCATACCCCAGGACTGCAACTATTTACAAACCCATAAGTAAGTTTAATTCCAGAGAGGAAAATTTAACTCCTTGAGCAATACTGAAAGATTTCACCCTGTGAGTCTTCTAGACAGTTGCAGAAAAGCCTATATGGCAAGTCCAGTTAGAGTTTCGAAATGTCTTTTTAGGATAAAGTTTAGTACGGATGTAGTAAGGATTCTAATTGTAAATAATTTTCATAACCCTTTCTAGTAATTGTTTAGCCATATCTGCTTCTATTCAGTTTTTATCATAAATCAGTCCTTAGTGGAACTTAATGTAAGTGCTCATGAATTTTCTCTATCCTGATTCTCTAAAATATTATCTGGTATTGAAATAATCAGTCCTATCTTATATATTCCCAGGTCATTTTCTAAACTAGGCAATAGTAGGAATTTAATATGTTTACATGACATATTTGAGAATATATATATTTAATTTAAAATCAGTACATTATTATCATAATGGGAGATTTTATTCTATATGTATTAATGGTATGTAAATAACACAGGATCCTTTAAGGATTCTTCCCATGTAGAAGGCAGTTGCATTATGGGATTTTTTTTTTGTTTAAAAGAAAAGAACATTCATAGAGGAAACGCCTTGGGGGAGAGAACTGGAAATGAAATTAAAGCAGTATTAGACAGGTGAGGGCAACTCTAGACTTGGAGCCTGAATGTAACAAAAATCATCTATTTCTACATTACCTTAACTAGAATGAAAAGACGTCACAGTGATAGGAACATAAGTGATCCTCCAGAAGCTTTCAGCATCTGTCATAAAGTGACTGGGAGATTTCATGACCAGTAGTCAGCCACTAGATGACATTACCTGACAAAACTTTTTTTTTTTCTTTTTTTTTTCTTTTTTAAGTGCATCAAGAAATCAATCAAAATAGAAAATGTAGTAATTTTATGCCAGATTTATGTTGTTCACAATAATTTGCTTTATGTGATATTTTATTCATCTCATTAGTTAATGTTGTGAATACATTTGGAGGTTATTTTGTTTATAGTTTACAGTTTCCTTAAATTTATGACTGGAAGAAATAAGAGCTGTTAAGATTTAGAAAAGAAAAAACCTGAACTTATTCACATATGATTGTTTATGTAGAAAATTCAAAATCTACAGATAAATTTTTAGTATGACCAGGGTAATTTACCAAGATTGCTAGACACAAAATCATTATACAAAAAAAACTGCATTTCTATATACCAATAACAAGCAGTTAAAGATCCATTTACAGTAGCATCAACAAACATGTCATATTTTAAAAAATTAAGTTAAGGGACATATCATGTTCATAGATTCAATCACTTAATGTAGTAAAGATGTCATTTCTCCCCAAACTGATATAGAAGTTTAACATAATTCCTGTCAAAATTCCAGCAAGATTTTTTTGTAGATATAGCCCTCTGAAGTTTTCAAGACCACCCTCACTTGTGATACCAACCACAAGTAGGTATCCTAAGGCCATCTTCAGGTTTCATCATTTGCCAGAAGGACTCACAGAGCTCACTGAAAGCTGTTAAAACTCTAATAACAGAAAAAGGGTATAGATTAAAATCAGCCAAGGGAAAGCATATAGGGCAGAGTCCAGTAACGTTCCAAGGATGAATTTCCAGTTGTTCTCTTCCCGTCAAGTCTTAGATAGTGCTGTCTTCTCCCAGCAACATGTGAGAATACACATAGAATAGTGCAAACAGGGGAAACTCACTTGAACCTGGTGTCCAAGGACTCAGTTAACATTCACATGGTTATCCGCCTGCATGGCTGACTTTAATCTCCAGATACTTCAGAGGTCCAGCTGAAACCGTTTGGGGAAAGGTCGTTACTACACAGTAGATATAGACAAGTTTATTCTAAAATTTATATAAAAAGGCAAAGGAACTAGGATACTCAAAACAATTTTGAAAAAGAAGAATAAAGTGAGAAGAATCAGTCTATCTGATTTCAATACATTACTGGCAAAGATACAAAGAAACTAGATCACTCACACATTGCTAGAAGGATTGTAAAATTGTACAATGACTCTGGAAAACAGTGTGGCAGTTTCTTGCATATTACAAAACATGCAAGTACTATATGGCCCAGCAATTGTACTCTTGGGCATTTATCCCAGAAAAATGAAGATTATTTCACACAAAAATTTGTACATGAATGTTTAGAGCAGCTTTACTTATAATACCCAAAAAACTGAAAACAACCCAGATATCTTTTGAGAAGGGAATGATTAAACTGTGGTATATCCATATCATGGAACACTACTCAGCAATAAAAGGGAACAAAATATTGATTCACACAAAAACCTGGGTATATCTCCAGAGAATTAAGCTGAATGAAAAAAAGCCAATCCCATGAGATTATATACTGTATGATTCCATTTATATAACATTCTTCAAATGACCAAATTATAGAAATGAAGAACAGATTAGTGGTTGCCAGGAGTTAAGGAGGGGCTGGAAGGGAAACATGAGTGATCTTTGTGGTGATGGAAATGTTCTGTATCTTAACTGTAGCATGTTAATATCCTGGTTGTCATATTGTACTATGGTTTTACAAGGTGTTCCTGTTGAGGAGAATCATAAAAGGGACACAGGATCCATTTGTGTTATTTCTTACAACTGCATATGAATTTAAAATTATCTCAAAATAAAAAGTGTAATTATAAATGAATGAATCCAAAAAATGAAGTGCAAATCCTCTATGGAGAAAGTGTTAAAATTGAGACATTAAAGATGATCTAAATAAATGGTAAGATATATCACATTCATTGATTACAAGATTGAGCATTGTAAATATATCAGTTCTCCCTAAATTGGCCTATAGAGGCTTTAGTACGATTCCACATCATTAAGTGATTGGGGCAATCTATAATGGCTGCTTTACCACCTTGTCCTTCCTCCACTTCCTCCTTCTATTGGCTGCACAGCAAAGGTCTGTGCTTTTGAAAGTCTGACAAAGCAATATAAAATGATGCTGTGGATACAGAGGTTCATATGATTCACCTGTGTATTCAGAACACCAGTAGCACTTTGCTTTGTAAATTCACAAGTTCTTACTGCTGTGATCTTCTGTATGCTTCCATTTCCTTTATTTCAAAATGGGAACCATCATCAAAATAGTGCAAAAACCATAGAAAACGTCTATGAATCTATGTTTTATTATATCTTAATAGCATTCAATAAGCATCAGTTTTCTGGTGAATTCTGTTCTGGACAGTTTTTTATACAACAAACATCTATTAAGCCTCAGCTATGATTTCTGGAATAAAAAGTTTTGAGGCATTACTCCCAAAAGATTTGGAGATAAGACAAGGTATCTTTCATACATGAAATGACTAGTTAAGCAAAGCAAGTATATGATAATATAGTATACACTATATACAAAATACTGAAACATGAAGAAAGGAAGTAGTTGATATGGGGTAAAGTTAATCAAAGAAAGCTTATTAGAGGAAGTAAATACTGAACTGAATCTTTTTCGTTGTTGTTGTTTTTTGGCCGCGTTGGGTCTTTGTTGCTGCATGCGGGCTTTCTCTAGTTGCAGCGAGGAGGGGCTACTCTTCATTGTGGCGCGCGGGCTTCTCATTGCAGTGGCTTCTCTTGTTGCGGAGCACAGGCTCTAGGCGCACAGCCTTAGTTGCTCCGCGGCACGTGGGATCTTCCCGGACCAGGACTCGAACCCGTGTCCCCTGCATTGGCAGGTGGATTCTTAACCACTGCACCACCAGGGAAGTCCCTGAACTGAATCTTAAAGCAATTAGACATATATCTTCTGAAAATTTTTCGTATTATAATGCTTAACCAATTATAAATATTAATTATATTTCAGCAAAATGTCTGTGTAGCTGTGGCCTATCACAGCCGCTCTAGACTTTAGATTTCTCACTTGTGAAATGAAACCGTTAGATGAAATTTTATCTCGGGTCCTTTCCACGTCTTTGCTATCTTATATTTGATATGTTTCTATCTGCATCTAAATTTGAACCAAGTATTTGAACTACATTTTGGGAATACAAGCTCTTGAACAGTTAAAGTTTGACTGTCTGAGAGTTCTCAGTTCTGACACTCTCCTAAACGTCTTGATGCTAGTAAATTGTATTTACTAGATAAGCACAGCATTTTAGCTAAACATATCTGGAAGATACTTTGAGTATTTGTCAGTGCTTATCACCTCGTTGCTAATGGACTGTGGATCACCTGCATCTACCTCATCAGTTTGTTGGAGAGAGCAAGAAAAACACTCTGCTTCCTTCAGTTTCAGTTATAGAGACTCCAACTGTTATTATATTCCCATTTTAGAGGAATTTATTTCTTAACTCTAAAAGCTAGCATGCACTTCAACATAGGGTACGTTTATCCATCTGTGTTGAAGATGAGTAATGTTTGACCTCTGCCTTCAAAAACTTTACAGTGGTAATCAATCTCTTCTCTGACTGGACTTCAGAATCACCAGAGTCACAGATGCCCAGACCCTGAGACTTCGGAAAGGTTTAAAAATTGTCAATTGACCTGGGCCTGGGAGAATAGGGGATACTTATAGAAGAACAGTTGAGGGATTAAACCCAGAAAAGAAGGCTAGATCCAGGGAATGGAGGGCTTTAAACCACATGGAGGAATTTCTACTTAATTTGAAAGATTATGGAGACCATTGGATATGTTTGAGCAGAGAAAGAGGTCTATGACACAAATGATACTTAGGATTTTTGTCTGGTAGCAGGGTACGAGATAGAAGAGAAGAGGTTGAAGGCAATGAAACAAGTTAGGAGGAAACTTCTGGATTCGAAATGATAGGTCATTAAATCTAGAGTGGTGACAGGGGAATGGAAAGCAAAAAAGAGACGGGAAACACTTTGCTGAGGTGCAGTTGTCGGGATGTGGTAACTGATTGGATCAGGAGTCGGCAAACAAGCGAAAACAAAAAGCAAAGATGACTGGGAGGCTTTGAGCTGGAGTAGCTAGGAGAAGAGTGTGTCTATTCATAGAAATGAAGACAGTGGAAAGGCCTGCCTAGAGAGTAAGTCCACCAGTTACCTCTGGACGGCTTGCAGAAATGGAACGGTGTGACAGCACAGTCCCATCCTAGTACCTTCCCATCACACACACCAGTCCTAAGGGCGAGAACCCAGAGGTGTCAGCATATGTAACAAAAGCAGAATTATTAGGAAAATGCTGCTTCTAGTTCAAGTCCATTTTTTAATTTACGACTTTGAAATATTATTTTATTAGGCTGTCTTTCTTACTGCGTATTGCTATTGCCTACTACTATTACTCACTTCATGTGAGCCAGCAGTAGGTGGGTTTTATACTCTGAAGTGTGTAGGAGAAGAGTGAGCCCCACCGAATGATCTAGAGGTGGGAGGAGTTGATAAATGCGGTCAGGAAGGGTTAAATCCTTCATTCCAACTCCCCATAATCCAGTCACCATTTACCAACCAGTGTACTCTTTAAATGCAAGTCAGATTATATTTCTTCTCCACTGAAACTCTGCAGACAGCTCTTCCATTGTGCTTGGAATAAAATTAAAACCTTTCACTGTGCCCTGAGAGACCTCACATGGCTTGGAGGCTGCCCACCTCTCTGAATCATCTTCTACCACTTTCCCCCTCACCCTCCATGCTCCAGGTGCTTTCCAGTTCCTTGACTCTTACCAGCTCTTTCCTCCTCAGACCCCCACCCTCTCCTTGTTCTTCCAGAACTCTGCCTGCAGCACTCTCTCCAGACCTTCACCTGGCTCCCTCTTTGCACTCTGGTCTCAGGTCAGAAGTGTCCACCCAGTCTAAATTGACGACCATCTCTTCTCCTCTTCATTCTCTTCACATTCCTCTACTGTGTTTTTTTTTCACAGTGCTTCTGACTCTCTGAAATCATCACGTTCATCGGTTTACCTATTTATTGCCTGTCATCCCCACTAGCACATATGCTACAAGGAGCAGAGTTTTTATATATCTTGCTCACCACCACATCTCCAGCCCAAAGAAATAGTGCCTGCATACAATAAATACATGTATGAGGGCTTCCCTGGTGGCGCAGTGGTTGAGAGTCCGCCTGCCGATGCAGGGGACACGGATTCGTGCCCCGGTCTGGGAAGATCCCACATGCCGCGGGGCGGCTGGGCCCGTGAGCCATGGCCTATGAGCCTGCGCGTCCGGAGCCTGTGTTCGGCAACGGGAAAGGCCACAACAGTGAGAGGCCCGCGTAACGCAAAAAAAAAAAAAAAAAATACATGTATGAATGTATAAATTAATCACTCACGGGACCTCTGGAAAAACTGCCCGCAAAATATTTCCTTTAGAATAGAATCCACAGTTGAGAGAGGAGGACCACAGACGATTCAGATATTTGAACTAGCAAATGATTTTGTTTTGTTTTGAAATAAGGAAAGTATTTTGCATTCCGTTCTATCTCACCCCTCCCTCTCTCCGTCTTTCTCATTCTCTCTCTCCCTTCCTCCCCACCTCTCTCTCACACACACACACACACACACACACACACACACACACACACACACGAAGTCAAATTGGCAGCCATAAGCCATAGGTACCTAGCTAGGAACACAGAGAATCTGGAAGAAAAGGGAAGCTTGACAAACTATCTAGAAAGCTGCACCAGCCCTCTCAGACAGTGTTATTTTAGAATGGGGCCCAGTAAAGCTCTTCACTGATTGTGTTGGGAATAATAGGATCAGAAACTTTACTTATGGAAATAACTGTTTTATGATTCTTGGCATTCCTTGTGTAGAGCCCTGTACTCTTACCATCCTTTGGCAAAGTTACTTTTGAAAATGGAAAGGAAACGAAAAAGAGAACTTTTACCCACACCTGGGCTCAAGTTTTAAAGGGAAACAGCATCCCTGGAGGCCAGGCTTTGTGACAACACTAAGAGAAGCATGTGAGACAAGAATTAAAACCAAAGAAAACACTTCTGCGCCAGCTCTCTGAGTTTGAAAGGCAATTCAAGCAATTACAATGTGTCCATTTTTTATGGTTAGGAGAGGTTTATTAGAGAGGTCTGCCGGGTTCAATGTCAGAGACCCACAGCTACTGCAGGCTCTCTACTCTGCCTAAGAATAAGTTTACTTCCCAAAGTTGTCTCCTTGAGTCTTAAGCTGCCCAGTGCCCAAAACCACCCCACTCCCCTTTCATAGATGAGAGATATAGAAAAGAAGCTGGAGGAAAGGACAGGCTTTCCCAGAAGCTGCCCATGAAGCAGAAGTTTCTACCACTGCTTTTATGTCTTTGTTTCAGCCTCCTATCTCTGGTCAAGCTCGATGACTTGCCTTTAGGATCTCAACACAATCTCTGCTTTAACAGATTTGCAGCAGTGTTAGCAATGGAAAGAGACTTGCTTGTATCTTACACAGGTGGTTTAACCAGGCCAGGCAGCACGTTCACTGAGCTGCTCCTGGCGTCTTCCTCAGTCTCAGCGAACACCCCACTTCGTTTACTATCCTCCCCACCCCCCAAACCCACATCCTCACCTCCCGCCGTGTGACGGAGTCTCACTCACACTCGTGCCTTCTAACTAGGAAAGTCTCCATTAGGAGCCCTTCTCTGTTCAAATATTGGTAAATTTATTTTTTTTTAATGGTGTTCTTCTTAGAGGCTCTAGAATTCATTTTTAAATAAATTTTAGTAGTAATATATATTTTCTTTCTTTTTAGAAGGCACATTATTTTTCTGTGCTCTAGTATTTCTCTAATTCTTTATAATTTTCTAAAAATAACTGCTGGTGAGCTCATAAGTTCATTAGTTAATCCCACCGGGACTCAATAATGCATATTACAGACCTCCTGATTTTTATATATTAGATTTTCTCAAGAATTCCCTTACCTGTTATTCTCAACATAGCTATATTGACAGGGTCTTCATTACTTCCTAATTGCCCATATTTCTTTTTCTTGTTAAAGATCAATTTTTAAAATCAAGCCTTGTCAGTTTGAAAGTATCATAGATATGTTATCCTGTTAATGTGTTTCATATCTTTCTAGGTTTTTTTCTTTCCCCCTTTATCATAGGAAACGTATAAAATTTACTCATTACCTTTTTCTTTAAAAACAAATTATTTTCCAGGGAAGGGGGGTGTCAGTGAGAGGGTGGGGGCCCATACTAGTTTTTTCCCCTGAAATAAAGATTTTTAAATGATATTTCCTATTCAAAGGTGACTTTGTGAACAGTTATATCCCCTATTCTAAACCAGACCCTAAAATGTAAATTATGCATAGATTGTTGAAATTATTCCATGACCTTTTTGGTCTAGGACCATGTAAAATAAGGTGACCAGTAATAATTAGAATAGTGAATGGCTGACCAAGAAATGCTTCTAAATTATCTTTTCAGTGAGCCCTTACTCAGACTGTCTATCATATTATAGTAGTAAACCTCACCTCTGGAAAATCTGTGTATGTGTAATATCATTTGAAGAATGATTATTTGCTTTCCCAGAGAATTCTTCACTTTATTAAAAGATTCTTTAAAGAAGTAGATAACCCACTTCTTCCTTTAAAAATATTCTATTTACAGAAATTATATTTACATATAACTTTTTAAGACATCTACTGCAGAAAATGAGGTACAGCTTCAGAGTAGTCTACATCTACCAAAGTAAACATCAGGGTTTTGGCTGCTAACTCAGTAGCATATTTTGGCATAGTTTTTGCCAAAAAAAAAAAAAAAAAAAAAATTCCAAGCACTAAGATCAAGTGAAGAGGAGTGTGGACAAGGCAGACTTGTAAGAAACACTTGGATTAAAGTCATCACAGGAAGAAGTAAGGGGAATAGACAAGGCAGAAGATATAGCAATGTTTTCTTCTCTCTTATCCTATTCTTTGAGCATTCTGCTGTCAGTGCTATTTCCATTTTTTGTTTAATTTGTAAATGCTGTTACATAAATGTAGCCTCCTTCTTTCTCAGTTCCATTACAAGACACTTTTTCTTAAATATATAGTCTTTTGGGAAAACATATGACACATTTTAGCAATTTGATCTTCCTCATATGATTTATAGTTTCATCCTTTATACTTAAAGTTTCTAATCTTTTTGACCATTTGTGCTATCTCTACCTCTTTGAAATTTGCTGTAGTTTATTTTTAAAAACAATTGATAGATAAAGAATAAATATTCAGTGTAGTATTTTAATTGGAAGATCCCCTGTCCACTACCTTTTGGTTATTTCACAGTGAATAACATCGTTGACAAAAATGCCAAGATCTTCTCCAACCACAATTATTTTTAATCTATGAAACAGAATTTCCTTACAAATTAAGTAGTTTTTATCGTAGTGACATTTATTGTTGATGTGATCTGTTTAATATGACTGCAGTCAGAAGGGAAGTTGGGTCCATTATTCTTCCAGAAATTTGTGGAAGAAACATTAATTAAGAGAAGTAAAAGGCATTTCTACTCTGTATAAGGATAAAAGAGCTAGCTATAAGTAGGTTTCAGATTATAGGTAAATTAATCTCTAATGTAATAAAAAAGAATTAACTATTCATTTTTATTTAAGCTAACCCTTATCATCTAAAAACTTGCTATTTTAATAAATACTGGACTTCCCTGGTGGTCCAGTGGCTAAGACTCCGTGCTCCCAATGCAGGGGGTCCTGGTTTGATCCCTGGTCAGGGAACTAGATCCCACATGCCGCAACTAAGACTCGGCACAGCCAAATAAATACATAAAATTTTTTTTTAATTAAAAAAAAATAAATATTACACAGTGCTTTTACTATCCTGAAATAAATTCTAGAGATAACATAATTCACCTACTTATAAGATTGCTAAATTATTGTATTCCTCTAGTTAACATATGAAGGAAATAAAAGAAAAATAACTCATAATAAGAATAATATATATATCAATATTTAAAGTGCTCAGGAAAATCTGCATGGGTCCTGTGTATAGAATCACCAGGAATTCCACATCTACAAATGCAGGCTGGTGCAGGTGTGCTTATTGGTGGCTCAAGTACTGTGGACAATGAGGCCATCAGTGATGAGATTTTCCCATATGTCAGTCCATTCTTGGTAATATTCTGAACAACATAAAGTACAAAATTCCTTCAATTTACATGGTAGCTGGATTCCTGGAAAATTCCGTGTGTATTAAAATCATGCCAAAAGTACTGTGAGATTACTTGTTAAACAGATCTAAATTCTAAGCCCATATAATCATAAACAGGTTTTTCAACTACATGAATAGCTGGTGAAACATTTGAAAACCATGTGCAATGCAGAACAGTTCTTCATGTGCTGTAATGCCCTGCAAATTGAAGGATGTCCACCTCCCTGGCCTTCTCCCACTAAATGCCAGTAGCTCCTCCCAATTGTCCTGACCTCCAAAAACTTTCCTACAAATTTCCAAAATGCCCCAGAGGCCACTACCATGCCCATTAAGAACGACTGATTACGACTGAGCAAAGGCAATATTTTGTAATAAAGAACTGAGATTGTGCACCTTTATTTTGCCCCAAAGGTGAATTATCCAGTAAGAACAAGCCTGCCAATCCAAGAGGATACAAAAATCATTCCCTGAGAACATGGCAGATAATTAACCTGGGAAAACTCTTTATTTCCTACATTGTGGAAACAACTTAGATTAGGGAAACAGGGGTTTGAAAAGTAGAAAAAAGATCACAGTCCCTAAGAAGAGGAGCTTTTGATAAGGGTAGAGTTGTGGCAGAGGAAAGACCAGGTCCTAACTATAAAACCATGTTTATCTCCTTCAGATACAAAAACATAGTTAGTGCTAAATGGACTAGTTTCCATGTTACCTACACATAATTGCAGGTTATTAATAAATGGCTGCTTTTTTAGTTAGCCTAAACTTTCCCCTTTTATATCCTTTTATGAATAGATAATGTAATGGCCTAGTGTTTCCATCCTGATGGAAGAAATTCCCCTAAAGTTGTATATCTTTTAAGTATTCGAAAGCTGCTGTCAAAAGTTTCCATTCTCTTATCATTGCTATGGGCAGATAGTCATATTAATTCGTGAATATTTTCATTGAACTTTGGCCCCGAGTTTTCAAAAATGGTCTCCAAACATGTTCTTGAAATGTGTATACACAGCCCCAGATGGACATGCAACTACCTTCCAAATGCTGTTTTAAAATTATTAAAAATCTACTTTCGGTAATTTAGAAAAGAAAGCCATTTTTGTATGAGATATTTATGTTACCACTCCTTAGTTTAGGGAGGATTCTCCCTCTCCCATTCCATTCTCTATAATTCAGTTTCTAACCCACCTTGCTTATTAATTTACTCCTAGCAATTTCCCTTCCTCTGACAGAGCACACACTCTCATTATTTATACTCTTAAATTGCAAGGGTAAATATTGAGAGCCAGTGCAGGCCCTCAGTTATCTCAGGAACTTTGGTCTTTTCAGCCCAGGATTAATCAAGCAGAGAGTCATCATAAGCTAAAACTAAAAAGCCTTTGTAGTGATTTTATCACCTGGGAAATTTGTCCATCCTTCAGAAAGATTGTCACCAGGAAAGAAAAAAATAAAGGAGTTAAAATTGCTTCAGACCATTGACTCCTTAGGTCCCTCTAGATTCATACATTGAATTGGTTTTCAAGGGGTGGGAGGAATTATGAGAAGAGCTCCCTGAGAAAGCTTAGAAATTGATCATAGCCTTGGTAATACTAGGAAGTGTAAGTGTGATCACTATGGAGGAAATGCCAAATGAGCCTGGAAGCCTGGGAAATGAGAAGGAAAAGAGACGATTAACACCTTTTTTTTTCCTATTGTGTTTGGGGATGGGTGTTTCCATGTAGTATGCATCTGAGAAGAGTCAATACCATTGACTTTAAAATATTTTTTCATTATAAGTGCTATTAGTAATTATTATTGAAATGAAACTGGAGTTACGAGCACTATAGAAAACAGGGACGGGCATTTCATAAACCTGTCCAGAAACTGGACTCCCTTCTAAGTATACCCACAAAATATTATTTAAAGTAGGTATGTCTGAGCTTATCTAGAACTGCTCGCAAACTTCTTTTGTGTTTGGGGAATACAGATGCCTCCAAATTCAAAGGAAGTCTTTAAGACTGTTACCTGAATACGTCAGTGAAAATTATATACTAACAATAAATATCTGGATATTACATATATTTTAAAGAACTTGAATTTTTACACATCTATTGATAAAGGCAGGCATTTGTATAATTTTTTCCCGAGAATTCTATTGACTTGTCAAAATCCAGTCAGGCACTTTAGGATTTGCCAGGATAAACCTGCACTCATCTCTTTCTTCCACTGACTAACATTGAATTTTTCCCAAAATGAGTAAGCAAATAGAGAAAGGACCTCATTTTTTAGTCTGAACACAGTAGTGTTGGAGGATGTAACTCAAGGATATGACTTCAGTACTGGATCTTGTTCCAAATGCAGGTTCATTAGGCCAGTCTGCAGAGGAGAGGAGGATAGGGAGCATCCTTCTGAGGGCACCTGTTAAAAGAGGGGTTCTCTAGTAAGGCCAGCTCCCACAGCTAAGTCACATGCACAGACTATAGCTTTCTGCTCTCTGGTCGAGGCAGCCATAGCATCCTTATTGTTGTAACTCCCAGATTGTGATACTGTCACAAAACTGTTGCTAGGCAACAAATGTGGTTACCAGGTCTCAGCGAATAGCTGAAGGGGAAAGCAAAGTGTTGCACCATTGTAGAGTAACCATAGCAATGACCTACTATTACAGACTAAAGAATTATCATTAACAATGTTAAAGTATCAGACAGAGGCCCCGAATCCAGAGACTTCCAGACAGTGTCTCTCTGCATAATTGAGTGATCTAGGAAGAGATTTAAGCCGTTTAAAATCTATTCACTCATTATTTCTACGGGAGAGTCTTTGTTATTATTATTTTTATTTTTTAATTTAAAAAGTGTTCCATTATAAAACTATTAGTTAAATGATATAAGCTATCACAGGGAGTCAAAAACAGATTAATGTCCTCATCTGTTCTTACGTCTACATCAGTGTTATTTTTTACCTGTCTTAAAACTGAAGAAAGATTTTATTTGAAAAATCTGTACATTAGTGTTAAATTGAAGCCACATTAAGAAGCTATAGTAAAATAAAATAACTCCATAAATTGACAACTTAACCTGCATTTTGTGAGTTGAATTCCTCCTGACAAAATAGGAGGCCTAGATGTTCTTTCAGTAGTCACTGCTTTGAAACATTCTTTTTTTTTTTTTTTTTTTTAAGCTTTTCTAAGACTGTCCCCTAAAACCTGTTTAAAAAATATATATATATAGGCTGCTAGGACACTAAAATCCAACTTGTTTCTTTCTCTTGGGAAGCAAAGAAACGTGGGTGCTCTGCGGAGGGTGCAAAAGCCGGATTCCGAGCGCAGGGGAAACCAATCCCCGCGCGCGCCCAGCCTGGGGAAGTGGGTGGTTTCGAGGCGGGAGAGGGAGTGGCCCTTCCCGCCCAGCGCCTCGATTGGCCCGGAGGGGCTGAGGCCCCGGGGGCCGCCGGCCGCGCCTCGGGCGACCGCGGGGAAGGACCGGCCGCGGCCGCGCATCGGGGACGTGCTAGGGGTTCACGCCGAAGGCGGCGGAGTTCCGGGATCGCCACCCCGAGCGCCGCCGGCGGAGACGCGGAGTCGGTGGGCCGCAGCCTCCCTCCGAACCCTGGGGGCCACGTGAACCCTCAGGTACAGGTGTGGTCCCTAGGGGTCGTGCGCCCTGGAGGGGTGGGGGCTGGGCTCTGAGGGCGGGGCGGGGCGGGGCGCAGAGGGCGCGGACTCGAGGACAGAGGACCGGCGGCCTGGGCCTCGGCAGAGCCCGGCGGTCCCGTCCCACCTGCGCCGGCAGCACGCGAGGCCACCGCGTAACTGAATGTGTGCATTTTGCAGGCACCGACCGTCACGAGCTAACTTCCTGGAAGAGCTTCCCGTCTATTTTCAAGTTCTTTACCGAAGCCTCTGAGGCAAAGACCAGTTCCCTGAAGCCAACTCTGACGCGGCGCTCCCACCGAATAAAGCACGAAGAGCTGTAAGAGGAGAGCGAGCGAGACGGGGGAGGGGAAGCCGAGGAAGCACACTCGAGCATATGCATCCACACGTCTCCCCACCGCCTGTTGTCGGCGAGCAGACTCCCAGCCCCTCATTAGATTGTTTTCTTCCTAGAGCATAGGGTCGTGATATATACATCTAAATAGCGTTTTGCATTATTTCTAGATGAGTGCAACTGTCAAAGCAATATGGGTTCACTGGTCGTGCTTCCTGCGGGCTGTGCTCGGGCTTCGCGCTGCCCGTCAGCGCGCAGATTAAGGCCGACAGCGCCCTGCCCGGCGCGGTCGGCGCGCCTCTAATTGCCCTGATGGAGCCCGCGCCGGTGCTGCGGGGCGAGGGGCGTCTGCGCGGTCCTACCGCCCGCAGCCACATAGCCGCCGCTCCGCTCCTGTCCCCCGGCCCCCCTTCCCCCTGAATCCTGTCCATTTTTTCCCCCCCGAACCGAACCGAAGGAAACTTTTATTCTAGACTTAAAACTCCCATTTTAAGCAGTTTTTTCCCTAAGGGCGTCTATGTCTTTTTTTTTTTTAAGGAAGTCCCCCCCCAAGCCAAATTTAAATTCATAACGTGAATTCCGTGATGTACTGTGTAGTTTGGGGAGGGCAAATTGTTCTCTCCCTAACGATATATTTTCATTTCGAGACCAGAAGAAAAACTGCATTAAAAAAATCTATAAAGTACCCAATCCACGTTATCGCTACCTTGCCAATTGAATACGAGATTTTACACAAGTCTCTAATTTCAGAAGAGATTGTTTAAACCAAAACATAATGATGAGCAAATCTTTTAAGTACATGTGGGAAAGGTTTCATTTTCAAGGGAATTTCCAACTTTATCATTAGAATCCACTTTTTAAAATATATAATGTGTGTTGGGTAGCACTGTAATTTAGATAGCATACTTAAGTTTTGTTTAAATCTTAATGTAGAGGAAGTTTGTTGTTGTTGTTAATCCTAAGTAGAGTGGTCTATTCTGAGCTTTCATAGAGTTAGACCTTTTTAGGGAGAGTATTTTTTATCGTCGTAAGGAAAAGGAATCTGTGCGCTTGAACCTTTTCCTTCTGAAAGGCTTAGTGGGGCTAAAATGATTCTTTTAGTTTTCTGCTTCAACAGAAAGGGAAAGACCTGGTGTGAAAGACTTTTCTCCTCTCAGTCCAATGGTATAATTCGTAGTAGTCCACCTCCTCTGTAAGGTTTTGCCTTACAGTTTCAACAATTAAGTATTTTAATCCAGCCAGGATCTGGCCAACTCTGTGAAATATGAGATAAAATAAGTTAAGATTTTGCTGACTTTTAAATTCACATGTTGAATCTTAACATTATTAATTTTTTAATTACTTGTAGAATTTAATTACCTAGTGAAGATTCTGTTTCTAATAAGTGAGGATCTGAATTTAGTATTTTTTTCATCCTTTTTTAAAGTATACGCAACAATATGCCTGCCTTATTTGAGGACACGATAAAATGTACCCAAAATAACTTAGAACTGTTTGACTCCTCAGAAAAATAACTTAAAATAACCACCTCATGGATAAAATGTTTTTATACTAGGAACCGATTTCAGCAAGTTTTAAAACGGAGAGTATCTGTATTTGGTACACAAGTGCATTAATTAGTTCTCATAATTTTAATGATGGTAAATTAAGGTGATCTTTCTTTCAGTAATCTTATATGCATATCTTTCGATGTTCCTTTAGCAGAAACAACATAGGAGGAAAAAGCAAAATGTCATTTTATCCAATTCCTTGGGTGGCTTAAAATGTGTAACCCCAGCAATGTCAAGCATGTTGCTCTGCAGTCTTTTCTGTTTTCGAAGTAATAGTGAACTGTGTAAAATAATGGTACCTTCCACGGAGAGGATTTGAGAATTGATGTGGACTGAATATATTTTGCCAAGTGTTATAAATTGTGTGCTGTTTTCAGTATATGAAAATGTTCACAAGAAACTAATTTTATTGCATTTTTTTAATCAGCACTTGTACAGTACTCAATTTGTGAAGCTTCTGCAGCTGAATTAGAGCAAATATGCTCAGGTTATAAACCAAATCACTCCTATTTCTTCTCTTCAGTTTTCTCACCTCTGTTTTTAAAAAAACCTTCACTTGTAACTAGAGTAAATCACTGCTTAGTTGCCTTTAATACTTTAAAACTACTGGGTTGTTAGGCCTTGTTTAACTATGTATAGAGAGCTATCTGCAAACTTAAGTTGTGTAAATGCAATTTCTACTTGTGGATCTGCGCTGTTGCAACCCAGAGGGAACTAGGCAACCCGTCCCAGACCTCCAGCTGATTACTGATAAGATTCCTTGTAATGTAGAATCTTTTAACCTGTTGATTATGGGTTTGTTGGTATAAATGTTATTTTCACCTCAGTTTTCCTGGAATAACAGCAGTCAGTTGGTAGTAGCCTGCCTGCTTGGACGAGACAAGGGTTAACAATGTTTCTGCTCTGCTCTCCCATTTTGGTTTCTTTAAGACAAGTTTTCAGGAGAGTAGAGGTTTAGAGTTAGGAAGTGGTTTTTTTTGTTTTTTTTGTTTTTAATTATATAGTGAGTTCTTAGAGGAAGTGGAATGGGAAGCAAGGAGTTGTTGATCAATCTAAGGTTCAGACTAGAACTGTTAAAACTTAAAAGCCAGATACTGGCTTTGGAGCTTTCTAAAGGTACTTAACTATACAGCCGTTAAAACTTTTCATGGATGTTTGAAGGCGGGGGGAGAAATCTTCTTGTATTAATTGTTCTTTTCTCAAGTTTCTGCCTTGTGCTTCAACTTGGATTGCATTATTGTTTATACCAAAAGAAAAGGAAACTAAAGCACAGGAGTTTCCTATATATTATATATTTCTGTTTACTATTTTAAAATAAAAACAATTTTCCCAATATCGGTGACTTATTATTCTTGTTCAGAAGCTCATTTAATCACTCACAGAGGTCAATAAAAGCAGAAACTTAATAAGAATGATGGGACAGCATTTATCAATATTTTAAACCTTATAGTTACCTATTATTACTATTATTGCTGCTGTAAGGTAATATCCTAACTTCAGTTGAGTCACTGTTTAGCTTGGAACTTTCACAAAGCTTTTTTAAAGATATTTGTTTTTAAGACCTAAAATATCTCCTTAGCTACAAGGAAATTCGAACCTGTTGTTAAACTATCATTTTATAAAATATACTGTATTATATACGGTAAACAAATGTGTTTTCCAAAAGGACTCTGTTGAGGTTAAATTGCTCCCAAATCCCTATATAGGTCCTTGATGTAGTACATCTAATCTGAAAATACCGTGTTTATATTTATTTCACAGCTTTTCCTTCTTTAAAACCTGTAACTTTTTTGAGAGAGTGTGGGTGACAAAATATGTTAACTGTATTATCAGTGCTAATAAGTTAGATTTTTTCATTTTTCTCTGGATTAGCCGGGGTTGCAGTCCAGACACATGTGTGGCTCCGGTTGTAATCATAGTTTGTAACTGTAGACTGACAGGTTCCTTTTGGTGTCTGTAATCCTGGTTCATTTAAGAAAGATTACTATTACAAAAAGGCTAAAATTTTCTCAAAATTGTTCCCTATGCCTTTGTAGAGAAAAATGTCTTTAAATAAATGTGATATATTCTCATTTTTGAAATATGGGTGGCAAAAAAAAGGATAATAGTAGTGGTTATTTTATGATTACTTATTAGGAGGTATAATAATATAAAATAAAAGACTCCAGGAGGTACTCCCTTTCAAAAATTGAATACTTTCCTTCCTTCCTTCCTTCCTTGTATAGTGTGACTGAGTGGGAGTCTCTTGAATTGTTCGTCTTCCTTTTATCTAATATTCTATTAATCTCCAAAAAGATCAGTTTGAGTCTGGGAAAGGGTTTTTAATCAACACTTCACAGAGCTTAAAGCTACCCTACCTAAAGCGTTAGCTTTGTTAGGCGGTTTTAGATTTAAAGCATTGCAACTGTCATGCACCGTACTAAAAGTAAAGAATGTACACCAAGTGGAAGATGTTGAAAAGAGGGAAATAGCACAAAGTCGATTAACAGAGATTCGAGAATAGAAGTAGCCATCAAAGCATTCCAGCGTTTATCTCGAAATCTATGTAGGATAAAAAAAAAAGGCAACAATGATAGTTTTAAACCTCACACTTAGGAGAGATGAATGTTGATTTAATTGATTCATTTGGATCGATGTTTTTAAAGTTTCACACCACTGATCTTTCATGTAGTGATGTCTTTAGCAGTCAGTGGTCTGACATGAGCCTTCTCAGATTTCATCAGTGGGACTCTCCATGACATCTGAAATTATGCAACAGCCTTCGCAATGGTAACTTTGGAATTGGGAGACCTTGATGCCAAAGAGCATGGTTACATTGAAGAACTCTTGTTAATTCTTAGCACAAAGGTTTTAGAGGAGTGGTAATTATAAATGAACCTTAAAGGTTAAAGTAACCAAATATTACGGAGTGGGCTTTAATTGCTAGATAGGAGAGAATCGTACTGAAAGTTTGACCATTAAGTGGATATCATGCAGTGACCAGTCTTTTCCCCTTGAATGGAAAAAAGCTTGAAAATGGAAATTTGACTTAATCCATGAGGCCTTCCAGGCAACTTTTCCCAGTCCTTTGCCTTTAGATTTGTGAAAAACCTTTCACTATATTTGTATTGTTGGAGTTGAGTTCTATTTGAAACATGTTTCTAGAAAAGAAATCTAGAGAGGCCCTGCATCTTTCTTTCCAGATCATTCCACTTTTTCTTCCTTGGCTAATACATTGGGTAATATGGGAGACTGTCATAGGTAAAATAATGTTGAACTGTACTTTGTAGCCAGCCTGCAGTACCAATACAAAGAATCTGAAATGAAAAGACAACCAACACCCCAAGAATGATATGTCTCTTTTTAAAGTTTACAATTTGAATAATGAACTTGGATAGAAACTTGGCAGGAAAACAAACCATGGCACCATCACATCACCAACCATTTTCACTTTTCTGTCCAATTTCAGAGTGCATGTGTTTGTGAGTATTTCACTAGATCAGTGACAGCTCTTTATTTGCATAATTATATGCTCTGGTCTGAAGAGAAAACTAACCCCCAAATTTCATGGGTCACCAAACTGCAACAATCAATGTTTTATCACATATGCTAAGCAAAATCTAAGAAGCTATATGAAGTTTCTTGGGGAGTTTTTACTCCTCAGAAAATTAAAGCGTTTTCCTCTCTTGAATAGGTTCAAAATCTTTCCAAGTTCTTTGTAACTGAATTCTGTTTGAAGGCAAAACTAGAGATTAACATGTAGATCTGGATCTTAGGCTCACTAGCATTACTTCAAAGTGGCTTAAGAAGAGCAGCATTTTTGGAACACTAAACTTTTAAATTCTAAGTACTGTCCTTCGTGCTATCAGGAAAAAAATTATTGGCCAAATTATGATTAGCCAAAATGAAGGCCAAATTAACTACAATTGAATATGAAGTTAATTTCCTTCTATGAAATACTCAGGGGTTTTTTTAAAGACCTAATAGGAAAATATGTATATATGTATATATGCATAGATGTCTGTGTGTATGTGTACACACATGCATACGCATATCCATCCATGGGGTACATATGGCCATTCCACCAGGATAGACAACATATACAGTATGTGTGTCTTTTCTGTGCTGGTAACATAGTAGGTACTCCATATATGTTGGTCACCAGGATTGTTGGTAAACTTATTTTCTTTTAAATAAATTTTTCATGTTCAAATTCTGCAAGGCTTTGTAATAAATATTTTTGAATGCCTCAAGTTCATTTGCATCTGTAAATTATCTGTATGTAATGTGTATCAGTGTTTAAGGTTGGCTTTATTTCATTAAAGAAAAATTGATTCAAACTGTTGGTGTTTTTAGTTTATAGGCAATCTGCCAGACTTGAAATAAACTAGAACATAGAGACACATGCGGAGAGTAACTGTTCGTTATGGAGTTATTAAAAATCCTGGAAAATATGCTTTTACCTAGCCTCTTAAGGAATATACTAAGTGCATGATTTAATTCTACTGCAAAAGGACTTAGGTCTGTATTTCATTTAAAAGCATATAGTACAATACGTTTTATTTAAAGCGATCTGTTAGTAATAATATATTAACAGTTTCTTTGTCAGGTAATTTACTGTCATAAGAAAAACATTAGAAAAAAGGAAACACTGAGCTAAAAAATTTAAGAATTGCATGGTTTTGAAGTATTTTATTCTCTATCTTGGAGAGGGATGAGAGGTCTTTAGGTCAGGCATCAGAAATTTTCTAAAATGTTCCTATTATTTCAAGCAAAAGAGAAACCAATCTCTCCCAAGTTCTTAACTAAAGTTGAATTACAAGTGGAAGACACTTTCTTTCTCTTTTAGTGCAAAAACGTAAACATCTGCTTATCAGGAACACTATCCACAATCATCACATCTCACCTTGTTGCTGTCCTTCCAAAATGTTCACCTAGTTATACCCCCTCTGCACCACCCCATCATCTACCTCCCCAGTGATTGCTGCTTGCTGTCTTGGATTCCTCTGGGTGTAAATTCCTCAAAACTGAATCTGTAAAAACAAATAAATACAAGTTTAGCTTTTTTTGTCAAACATAATCAGTTAGTAAGCAAATGAGTTAATGTTGCTGTCTGACTAAGCATTAAAGAGTGAAAAATAAAGAGTAGAACCCTTCTAGATTACAATTTAAAGATTTTTAAGTTGGGGACCTATGTGGCTCTGAGATCAATTTGCATTTTATTTTTAATGTATAAACTCTTAAAAGGAAAATAATAGTATATATACCTAATTACTTTTTTTTTTCCTCTATTTGACCTTTGTGGTGACCTTGCTATGAGTTTCAGATAGAGTTCTCGGTTTTCTCTTCTGCCTGGGACACAGAAAAATCTGTTATTTCCTATAGAATTCCACACATGAGGTGATTGACCCTATAGCTGAAAGGGCTTTCTCTTTTTATAATTTTCATTTCTTTTTTCTCAAGTACCACCTAATCCCATTGTGCCTGAAAAAGGTATCTATGATCCAGTTCATCTTCATGTACCTCCAAATAATTTTCCAAAAGCTTGTTTTCTTCTTTGTCTTATTTTAACTATAATTACATAAAATGACTTTTTTCCAGGAAATGTTCCCACCTTCTCTGGGTACCTAGATAATCAGGATTTATCAACTGACGAAATATTGATGGTTTGTTCTGGTGGTTTTGGTTTGGGGGTTTTGTGGGGGGTTTTGTGTGGGTGGTTTTCTTTTGTTTTGGTTTTGGTTTTTTGCTTTGCCTCAATAAATTACTTAATATCATCCCCTGGAATAGCCAGCTCTAAAAATAACCCTAGCACAGAGTGTCACAATTTGGCTTTCATACAGTTTCAAAGGAAAACCATTAAAAATGCATTGATCTCACAAATATTGATCTAGTGCTTGATATCAAATATCAAATGAGATGCTGTCAGTTGCTGCTGATCATTGTGTCAGCCGTTTGAATTCTTGTCCCTTTCCTTCTTCATTGTCACATGGATTCAAGTTGCTAAGGCTAAGATTTTTCATGGTTAACATAATAAGATAAATTGTTTTCCTGTTTTTCACATTTCTGGTTTGACAAAACATAGTGATATTCTACCTGAAATTTTGTCACATAATTTCACATATATATACACACACAAACTTTTTGTAAAAAAAAAAACAACATGTATTTTACACATATGTAAAAACCTATATATGTTTTCTCTCTCCCTCTCCTCCCCACCTCTTAACAAAAGTGTGATTTACTTCCTAGGTAAGCTATGTTTCTATTTAGTTCTTTATCCTAATTTTGAAATACTTTCTATTTGCATCTTGCTTTCTTTCTGGACACCTGTCTTAAGAAATCAAATCTGTTTTAAGAGAATGCAGTTGTTAGAGTACCATTTTGGAACTTAAAATGAAATCAACCATTTCAAATTCACACACACACACACACACACACACACACAACAATAGACAAATTGCTCCTTTTATTCTTGCTAACAAAAAAATATATAACTACAGTATTTGGCCAGCATGAACTTTAGAGAATTATTTAAATGAAATTGGATCTATATATTTTTAATACTTTCTCGATAAACTCATCATCTAACAGGCTAAGTCATGCTGTGCTTTTATATGGTATCAAACCTGGAAATAGCTAAGTACCTTTGGATATGTTTAAAGTCTCAAATCACCTGTTTTCTTTCCGCCTTCCTCTTTACTTGGTACGTCAAGAATTGATAATTACATTACTTTGAAATATTGGAACACTTTAAGGAGGAAACCGTCCTATAATGACCAGTTACCGCTGCTGTCTGACTCATCAGTGCAGGCTGAGAAATAGGGGAGAACCCTCGTAGAGTGCTGTTTAAATTGTACATCCATAGGCGTATTTTCCACATTCATGGGAAGAAAAACAAATCCCAGCCGCAAATCCCCCTTTTACACCTGAGCTCGGTTTTGGTGCGGCGAAATGAAGCGAAATGAAGCCGCGATCTTCCCAGCACCATGGACAGCACCCAGCGCGCCCCCTTCCCTCTCCCCTCCGCCAGAACCCCGAAGTTCCGGCGCTCGCCTGATTCGTCTCTCCGACCACCCACCCCCTCACCATAGGAAACTGGCGCTCGAAATCTTAGGATCTGAACCCAAAGCGACAATGGGTTTAAAAAGTATACAGTTTGTGGGTGGAGAGTCTTGTTTGCTCCGTGCCCAGTGTTAACTAGAGTGCCACAGATTTGACACACCGTTTGCCTGCTCCCCGAATTTGCATCTACTTTATAATGAAAGCAGCGCCACTCTCAGTCATTTTTGCGGCAGAAGTCTTATCCACAACTTTTCTTTGGCCAACTTCTCACAACCACCCCTTAGCTAGCCAGAGCTGTACCGGCACCGGTTTAAGAGGTCTGTACTGTGAGCCCATTCTCCCTGGGCTGGTGATCTCAGTCGCGAGAGACCTGTGGACCGAGATCTGTACGTTCAGACCCACTGGGCCCTCGGTCCCACGGCTCTGTCCATGTGGAGCCGTCTTACCCGGGTGCGCCCAGGTACTGGTTAATTACCGCCCGGTAGCAGGTGGCTGTGCAGCGGGCGCCCGGCCGGCGGCGCGCTAAAGAGCTTGACAGAAACTTATCTGACAGCACTAAAAGGGGGCGCATCTGGCTCGGTACCCACCACCACCTCTTTTCCTACTTTCAGACCTCGACTCCAAGCTCCAGATTTCGGCATGTCTCCCTCTTTGGCTCTCCTTTTTACTGTCGGGTTAAGCAAAATACAATAAAGGAAGATCACTTTCGTGTGGTGTCTTTTTCATTGCATGATCTCCCTAGCAACCTTTAAGTCACCACTCTTAAGACAAGACTAGTTTTTAAAGATTTCAAATTGCACCTTCCTTTATTGAAACTTGCCTCACTTGTTGGACTTTAAGTGAAATCTCTTCCCTCCCTCTGGAACCCTGTTCTAATCATCTACTCTCTTGAACAGACTTTGAGGACCAAAGTATTACGTTTAGAGCAGGCAAGATGGCCAAAAACAAATTTCTATTAAAATATCGATTGTACAAAAATCGTTTCGAATCAACTTAATCCAAACTTTACCAGAAAGGGCCAGGAAAGTGGAAAAGGGAGAGAATTCTGGTATCTTACAGTAAGAAGTTTCTTTCCTCTAAAATAGCCTCGACAAACCGATTACAAAATTGCTTTTGTATAGTAACATGGATTACAATACCTTTCAGGATAAAATGATTCTTTAGCATAGTATTACAATGACAAATTTCTGTGAATTCCTCAGCTTAGTGGCAATTCAGCTTCAAAACACTATTTTTCTATCCCATAAGACATACAAATATTTTATTAAATATTTCATAGGTTAACAATTCAGTCTGTTTTCTCACACAGCGCTGCTTACCCAAAATTTTTGCCCCTTTTTTAGTGTGCAAAGTCACTGCTGAGTTATCCCCAAAGATAATTTTTTCTCATAGTTTGGTCACTCTTGTGGTCTCAAGAGTCGTTTTGCCCCAAATTCTAAGACAAGTCCGTGCTACAAGAGAAACTCGGCCACACCGGGAGCTATTTTAACTAGCCGCACGACCCTCCTATGAAAACTAAGGCAACTCATTGTGGCAGCTGAAGTGTGCAGGGTAACAAAGGGGACCTGTTGAATAATAGTAACTTGGAGACTCGCATATTCTAGACTGGGGATCCACCTCCCAGTTGTGAAACTACAACTGAAATATCTCCATAATGTTTGAATGTCTTTCGTTGGTGTATTTTTACGGAATTTATTCTATGAACTGGGTTTCCATCTTTGGATAAATGAATATTTCATTCTTACCTTCCAGAGGTTCAGGAACAAGAAAGAAAATCAGGTGTGGAGAAGGACATGTAGCATTCCTCTGTTTGTGTGGGGAACTTGTGGAGATTTCGGTGGAATAGAGAGCAGTTATTGAACTCCTGGGTGCCTAGCATTTGTTCCTTCAATCTGGGTTTTTGGGAATCTCTTTCCTTCACTGGAGATTTCCCTTATGACCCGCGGACAGGGTGGCTAAGATCTCTATTTAATTAATCAGGAATTTCTTTTTTTTTAAAGTGTATTCTTGACAGTTTCAGAATGATTTTTCTGGGTTATTCTAAGTTAATCAGAAACTCCCAGACCTGGGTGGATATTTCAGGACCACTTTGCCAGAAAAAAATGTGGCGAAAAGAAGTTCAAGAAAACTTGATTTTCTTGTTTTAAAAAGACAAATCAAAACACTGAGTGATACTGATTAGGTCCCCCTAAAAAGGAGGTTCTCCAGTGATGTTTGCTCACCACCTGCATGTGTTCGATGAAACTTTAAACCATTTTACAGCATACATGGCCATTCCCCCCCAACACACACCTTATCCCAGCTTTTTCTTTAATTCCAACCCCACTCTTCTGGAGGGTTGTTTCTGTCCTATCCACTCTTTTCCTCCTTCAAAGTCTTTTAAAATAAGTTTCCTGTCTCTTGCCCATTTGTCAATGTCAAATATACACTGCCTATTTAGTTAAAGTGTGTATTTCATATGTTATAAAAGAACAGCCTTCTTTATTTGGTTTCTTGGAAATCAATAATCTCTTAAACACTTTCCAAGACCCTTTGGGGAAGGGAGAAATGTAAACAATAACTATCAAACTTCAACATGACAATATTGGTTAAAATCTGCAGGATGATCATGCAAGTTCGGGTAGGTAATAGGGAATGTCTTCCTATCCCGAGATAGGAAGGGACCCAAGGTATCTGATGCCAGGCTCCATCCTCTGCAACTTGCCCAGGGAGCTAGCCATCTTGGAGAATCGGGAGTTAATTCTAACCTAGCTTACAAGACATCTTAATAGCCAGACTGGTCTACAAATGACTGAGCTGGGAGATGGCTGTATGACCACAGGGAGGTTGCAAAATACATTTATCCCCATTAAAAGAAACATCATGATTTCCGTCTTTCCTGACATAATTAAAGGCTTGGGTAACACTCTCTTATTTTGTCTCATGCTGTGAAAAATATCACCTACGCCTCTGTTGAATAAAACTTTAAAGAAACTTTAAAGTAAATCCAGCAGTTTAATTTCTGCTTTTTAAAGTTAGTCTGTATGTGAAGAAATAGAAAAAGCATTAGAGCAACTGAGTCACACATTAGCTATCTAGCAGTTTAATATTAGAGAAGAGAATACACCTAGTTTTCAACTTACCCAACTTTCAAAACTAGATGTGTTCCTGGAAAATAACACCTGATTGGATTAAATTTGCAGGAGATTATAAACTAAGCTCTCAAGAAGGTAACAAAATATATGAAATCTCTTGAGTAAATGGTTGGGAGAGATTTATAAGTGTTTGAGGATCTGGTGATCCATTGGAAGAAGAGCTTTCTCAAATTTGAATTTTCATGATCAACTTTCAACCCTGAGAAAACGAGAGCCATTTGCCTAACTTAATCTGGAACATATGTTTGCACCAGTAGCAGGTTTTTTGGTTTGTGGCTGGGGCCGATCAAGTTGTAAATTTTCCGCTTTAGGTTTTCAGCGCCTGCTAGTTTCAGCCTAACACCTAAAGAGAGACCGCGGGGTTCTCCACCAAAGCAGCCAAGGTTTGACAAAAGGTTTCCAAACCACCCAGCTCTGAGTGTTATTGATTTTCCTAAAGATGGAACATTTCTATACAAATTAGTTCTCTAAATCCTACAAGCAAGTAGCAAGTTAAACTCTTTTGTTAAAATGTTTGTAAACTATCTACACAGAAGGTGGGTTTTTTTTTTCCATTTTCTTCCTCACCTGCAACCTTTTCTTTAAGGGACACACAATGGTTTGAGAGCGGTGGGTGCTGTGAAAGTGACATCTTCATTTGACAAAACAACATACAGGTCCTTTTGGCTCATCTTAATTTTTTTCCATCAAAAACTTAGAACTATTGATTTTGTCTCTTTGTGCTTCAACACAAAGAAGTTTTTTTTTAAGTGTTTCGAATATCTGAGAAGAATCACCTAGTGATTAAAATAAATATACATTAGAATCCACAAATAGCCCTTCACAAGCTTTATGGTAGCTTTTATTACTAATATTAAAACACATTTCTTTGTGGACATGAATTGTAGTTATTTGGGCTTTAAACAAATTATAATACTTTAAAATCAATGAATGGCATGCCATAATGATAAATGAAAGTAATAAGTTCCCTAAGATTAGCTTAACTCATCTTGAAATGGAAATAGGTTATAGTAGAGGGAGCGGGAGGGAGGTGAACTCTTAGTGGTAAACCTCAAGGATGGTAAATAACCATCTGGACCTGCTGATTTATCTTCTTCCTGAAAACCTCAATCAGATTACTGGAGGAAAATTTACAAAAGTGCTTTTTGAAATGCATCAGAACGGATAATTGAGCCATAAATGTACCCTAAATTCAGGAGCAGAGTTTCACTCAATTTTATTATTATACGGATTAAGGTGGGCAGCTCCCACCTGGGCGCTACCTTAATCAAAAAGTGAACAAGGGTGACAAAAACAAGGGCAGTAATAACATTAGCAGCACTGTGCTAATCAAATGCCCACAACTAGTTGAGAACAACGGTGCTAACTAAAAAGCTGCTTTAATTCTGAAATGGAAGGTCCTGAGACACCGAGCGCCATCTAGCAAGCAAAGTTAGAATCAAAGTCAAGCGCAGAGCACAGAGGAACTAGGGAATTGGGAGGTAAAGATGGACTCGCTGCGACTTAACCACTGGCCCAGTCTCACCTGAGCCCAGCGCTACCTGCAGGTTTCTGCTCTTCGCCCCACAAGCCAGCTCAAACAGACTTAACTACTGAGGTGAGACAGACACTTTCTGCCTCCGGCTAAGGCTAAAGGACAGCTGCTCACAGCGTTGCTTATTGTCTTTAATTAGAACAAGAGGCCTTTCCGTTCCCCCCACCCCACCTCCAAAACCAGCGCAGCATCTAACCAATTCTGCACCTTCCTCTCCAGATGGGGACAAAGAGCAGTGCCTGAAAGGCTCACCTTGGGCTGACATGACTCCCAGGGCTTCAGCACACAGCAAAGCACATCGCTGGGAAATCCTAGCACGATTTGAGAAGTCATTCTGAGTTTACAAGGCTGCCCAGACGTCTCCTGACAGGCAATTCGAGCCATCTCTGAGTGGCATAAGACACAGATTTCCTTAACAAGCCACGACTGGTCATGGAAACTGAATGCAGCCTTCAAAATATAAATAACATAACTTTATTCTTCTCCAGGCAACCGGGTCTTTGATATTTCCTTTGGCTGAAGAAAAGTCAAAGGTAGCCAAGATGCTGCCAAATATCCCTGTTAGTTTGTAGCTTGAGGGGGAAAACAGCACTTTCCCCATCTTTTAGGTTTGAATGATGTTACCTAATTATATGAATATTCTGTGGAACTTGGCTAACAAAACACAGCTTCTGAGATTGTGATATGAAGAAAGTAAAGAACAGTTTGCTGGTTTCTGTATAGGCAAGAATCCCATATTTTTCTTTTAAACTAGTTGATCTGAATGCAAAAGACTAAGGGGTTCATCTCATGTCTGCTTTCCAAAGTACTTCTGTTGATTCTTTCTGGAATTTCATTTTAAGATTGGTGGTGGGGAAATCCGTGTATGTACATGTTAGCCTTAAACTACTCCTAATCTCCTGCTATTGAATATTGTCTTTATAATAACTCATCGATTCACATTGTTCTTAGAATACGGAGCCAGAGCTTGGGTTTTCTATTGTTCTGTCCCCCGCTCCAACCCCACACATACAAATTTTCCCAATTAAGTGTTTTGTGAAAATAAACCAACCAACCAAGCAAACAAACAAAAAAAACCCTTAGAAAAATGAATATTAAAATATTCCAGTTGATTTTTAACTGCTACTCCAATCTCAGGTTTGCTTCTCAGTGAAAGAAAGGCAAGACATAATAGATATGAAATAACAATTCTCTTTATTTTCTACTTTGCTATTTACTGTGCAAAACAATCACATTGAGAATCAAGGAAGTGTTAGATAAGAATATGCTCAACATGCTCAGTAAAACATCTCCACAGGTTATAGTAGTTACAGGAAGAAAAATCCCACAAAGATCATAACCCACCCAACAAACCTAAGCCAATAAGGAGCTTAAGCTACAATTTACAAAACATCTAAAACATTTCTATGAAACCTCCTCGTATCCTTATGCCTGAAAACATATGTCAAGATCTGAAGATAGAAACTGTAGATACAATTCACACTGCCTCTTCTTCCCCTCTTCCTCTCTGAAGTTCAGAGACATTCCCAGGCCAGTCTTGCCTTGGATCACAATAGAAATTTAACTTTTTTTGTTATTGGTGTCTGATTAAATAGCACATTTCTCCCATCAAGTTCTTCTTAAACACGGAAACTTCTCCTAGACAGGGTACCCAGCTGTTTAATTTAACATTGATTTATTGCTTTTAAAAGTAAATTTACACACATGCCAGCAGCGCTCCGTTTTGTTTCCCCAGCCTCTGAGATTTATTTTCTACTTAGCGCTTGTCTGACAAAACAATGTCCTTTAACTTTATTACACATCGATGAGGAAATCTGTCTTATTTTTGTTCAGATTTATTGCTGTGTTACTTGTGGGGACTTTTGTGATCCAGAAAGGCTGAGGTCCGAAAATAAATAGAAAATTAAACAGAGCTGATCACAAAATAATAGTCAAAACCTAGAATATGGCCCAGCATATTCCAACCTGCTGAGGGGTGAGGTGGGGTGGAGAATGAATCTCCCTTCGTGAGCACAGTTACTCAAGAAGGAAAAAAATTACTTTAATGGGCAAATAGCATTTGAAAGTTAAGTAGCCAAACCTGGGTTCTGTAAGGTCTCCAAGTTCTTGGTTAAAATGTATTTGGAACTAGAGGGCAGGGAGGTGCATCTGCACGATCCCCAGCCCATGGCTGCCTTACCTCCGTGCAGGACTCCCAATTATCACATGTTTGTGATGACTGAGCCCAAGGGAATTAAGATGGACTTTGAAGCAGCTTTTACGGTACACTTCATCTACATTTGGGTTTTCTTTAGTTCTCATTAAAAGGGCCACTTTCTTCTTTTCATTGATATACTGTCTTTGTGTCCTTCATTTCACACTCTTTTAAAAAGTTCTCTCATCAGATCAAGTGCAAAAAGGAGGGATGACATAATAACCATCATAATCATGATAACAACAACAAACAACCGGTACTGTGGGTTTAAATCTTTTTTTAAAAGAAGGTTTTCTCCTCTATAAGGCATGGTCCTCCAACACTACGTTTTTTTTTTTAAACCTGAGGTTGAGAATGGAGATAATACACGTGTTTCTAAGGTTAAGTTATAAATCCAGGCAGGCTTTAAAAATCGGCGCGTGTGTGATGAGCTTTACTCACCCCACCTGATTTCTCAGAGGCATCTGACACCTTAGAGGTGTTCAAAAAAGGACACACTCTTTTCTAGTAAGAAGTAAATCTGCGATAGGTTTTGCTATTGGGGTGAGGGGAAACTTTCTTTCCCTAACAAGCGTATCATCTTTAACTAAAGACCTCTGTCCGAGAGCTTGACTTATCCACTCTGGTCAGTGAGTCCACAAAAAACATGTTAAAATGTTTTCAGTAATTTTTACCAACTCAAGAAGATTTTTTTAAAGTTTAATGGATAATTCTTTCTCCTGAAATACACCAAGACACGTTGGCACACGCACTTCCTACCTGAAAAAGAAAGAAAGAAAAAAGAAAGGAAAGAAGAGAAGAGAAAAAAGAGAGATCTCTGTCTTTAAAGGGAGGGGAGGGGGAGTGACTTCGAAACCTTGAAAATTCTCCTGTGCGTATGAGGAGCTTCTCCCCACCCGCCCCTCCCCGTTTGCTCTTTGAACAGGAGTCCTGTCACTCAGAAAGGAGCTACTTCTTCCACCTCCTTCCCATCCACCCCCAGGCCGGTCCCCCTCAGCCCCGCAGCCTGGCCCCGGCCCACCCCGCGGCCCTCCCCGCGCACACAGTTCCTTCCGAGTGCTTTTCAAGCAAGAGCTGGAGAGATGAGACGTGCGGCTTCTCCAACGCGGAGCCAGACAAGTACTCATCCCGGCGGCGCGCGGCCCGGCGCAGCCAGCGCGAGGCCCGCAGCGCTTTTTATGTCAGGAAGCTACCCGGCACCCCCGGGTCGGCCGCCCCTCCCAGCGGGGGCTCGCGACGCGGCGCCCGGGCCTGTCACGTGCCCGCGCCCCGCGCCCCACGGAGCCCTTTGTTCGGCTTCGGTGCCCACGCGCGGCCGCGGCGGCTGGGCGGTGCCGCGGGAGGGATGCTCCGGGATGACCGCCGGGCTGGCCCGGCTCGGCCTCAGCTCGCCGGGACGGGCCCGAAACACCTTGAGCGGACGCCCCAAACGCTGGGCAAATCGAGATTCCCGGCACTTTGGGGGAAACGGACCTGGGCCACCCCCCGTGTTTCAAACCCAAGGCACAAAGGGGGGTGAGGGGCCCAGGGAGGGCGCCCTCCTCATAGGAGTGTAACCACTGCGCTGACTTCCCTCCTCCTTTCCATTCCGCCTCACCAGTTTCTCGTCTTTTTTTCTCTTCTCTTACCCTCTGCCACGCTCAGAGGCTCAGTGGGTGGGAGTGTGTGTGTGTGTAAATGTATTTGTGTTGTGTGTGTGTGTGCAGTTAGGTGGAAATTTCATAAGAACATGCTCGACACTTATAAACTTGCCAGGATGGGGGGAGCACGCTCTCGAGTAAAGGCAGTGGAGGGAGAGTTTATGCGACTTATTTGGGAGGAAATAGGGGGTCAGATTTGGTCTAAGTGGAACATCTGCAAAACATTCAAGCAGCTTATTCAACAAAGAATCTAGCCATTTATTGTAGAAATAATAAAAAGCCACTAATGATTATGGTTCCCACCCCTTCCCCCAAAAGGCCAAATCCTAATGAAATAATTCAAAGGTAGGCCTCATTTCCTAATAGTGGAATTAAACAACAACAAAAAAGAGCCCAACTAAACTTTCCAGCTCTGCCTTCTTAAGGGCCTGGGAACCTTGCTGAGAAATTAGGTAAATAAAAGGCGAGTTGGAATTTCTGTTGAGCTCAGGCCGCAGTGCCCCGACTTGCACGTAGTTCTGCCTTGATACACAATTAAATTACAGTAAATTCCTCTTTAAATAATACAATTTGGAAGACTCTTAAGGATTCGAAGATGTCTGGGGTTAAGTAGCTTTTAAACCGTCAGTTTTTAAATGGCTTGTGCAATGAACACGCTACCTTTAAATCCTAAAGCCATTATAAATATGCTATACATCTGGGTGGCAGTTTATCTCTCCATATTTCTTTTTAAAATGAGGAAAGCATTCATAAAAAGCTACTTGGCACACTTTATTTTAGGAAAGCAGATGTTAATTTTTTCACGTATCATTTTATGACCAACTACATGTGTAACGTTGGAAAGCATCCAGAACGCCTCTATTATTTGCTAAATGACTGTTAGTTGAGGCATATTATCCTCAGCCTAACCATGATATAGGTTATATCAATAAAGTAAACATCTGTGATTTTTTTTTTAAACCAGGGGATGGGGGTATAAAGAGTTACTATAAACGAGGGAGGGAAAAAAAAAGAGTTCGGGTAGGAAGTGCACACCTGCGTTGCAGCAAAGAGGATATTTATATTGTTCGATGCAAAACAAAGTCCCTCAGTCGGGCACTCGGGGATATTTACATGACGGGAGATAAAGTTGAAAGCCTTTCCCGGCGTGCCAAATGGGATTCTCCCTGTGGCCTTCTGCGTGGCAAGATAACAGGTACTGAGCGCTCCTGGCGGCGTCAGGCATCCGCCCGCCTCACCCCCTCCCCCGCCAGCCGGCCCCAGGCCCAGCCCGAGTTGAGCCGGGCGCTCGGGCTTTAGTAATTCCCAGGCACTGCGGAAATTTCAGCGGGGTTCCCAGCCTAGAAATCTGCTCAAGAAGCGTCCTCATTTGCCCTGCGCCGCTCGAGGACGCCGGCGCCCAGGCTAAGCCAGTGGCGTGATAATTAATGGAATACAATATTTATGGTCGGATGTATTGACTCTGAAGCGAGCGCGCCGTGTAGACAGTCCGTGGGGGTCTGACAAACAGGGGGTGAGTGAACAAACATAATGACCCGAGTACTTATGTCTATCCGGTTTACTCACTTAAACCCGAGGTATGTAACATCATGATAAATATTAATATCCACCTAGACAGCCCCGCCGTCCTCCTAAGCTCTCCCTTCCTGAGCGCTGCCCTTTACAAAAAGGCCAGAGACGAGGTTTTTAACATAAAATGCTGCAAATATGAAAAATAGGTCACCAATAAAATTGGTCTCAGCGTGGAGCGTAATTGCAACAAAGTGCCGCCGAGTGAAATCGAGGAGCAAGCTGGCTGAGGCCGCACAGTCGCGAACCATCTGGTGTGTATTAAAAGTGGTGCTGTAAATATTGCTGAGAGCTAATGCATTATCGGCTTCTATAAGTGCACAGGGCCTGTAAGCTTTCCATATGTTAGAATATGCAGATCGAGGGAGAGTAGAGAAAGGTGTCCTATCAATCACCGGCTTCTAAAGCATTGTTTTGCCCACTGTTTGTGGAATTTTGGCCCCAAAGTGTAGAATATTCATTCCCATTTTCTCTTCCCCACCCCTGTCCCTTTCCCCTCTTCCCCTCGGGTTGCTTTCTCTCTTTTTCTCTAGCTCTTTCTCCCAGCTCCTTCCTTCCATCCCCTCCTCCTCTCTCCCTTCTCTCCAAGGGGATAGGACAGGCATTGCTGACGTCACTTCACATCAGTAAAAGAGAGTAACTGTTTCAGAGAGAGGGAGAAAAAATTCATCTGTTTTTCATCAGTGCTAAAGTTTTGCCTTTTTAATAGAAATGAGCTGCCCAGCCTGAGTAGTCCTTCTGTTTTGAAGCTTTTGGGGGGTGGCAGAAGAGACTGCGAGGTGTTCTTCATCTCATGAGCTGAATCATCCTGTAAGCGATTCTAATGCCAGAATCAGCTCAAATAGATGAAACTAATTAAAATAAGATGCAAAGATGATGTCTTCTAGAGAAGATTTCACATCCACACCTACTAGGCAACTTTTGCCAAGGGGGGTGGAGGGCTTCTGGCTCCCTGACACTTCTGCTTGGAGTCCTGGAACTTCTTCCCTTCCCTCTGGTTCCTCTTCATAATTCCACCCCCCACATACCCAAACCGGCACACACAGCACAGCTAATAATTTTCCTGCTGTCACATTACTTTTCTAGGGAGAACAGTTAAGAGTCCTCCTTTTCCTGATGATACCCTGCATTCAAGAATTTACTATAATTACCCCCTCATCTCCTCTGAGCATCCCCCCTCCCATATTCCTCACTACAAGTTTTTACTCAAATCCTGTGCAAAGAAATTTCCCTACATTGTCCCACAGATCATTTTCTCTTTCCCAAAGTTGTCCTTCTCACTTTCATTCTTCCTGTTCCATGTCATCCTTCCATTCCCCGTCCTCTCCACCGCTCCCTCTTGTGCACACACAGTACAAACCTCCAGCACTTCCAGTGTGGATAAACCTGCTGGTCATGACAACACAAGTTCAATCAGCAAATAAATAAAACTCTTACTTTTTTTTTTTTGGCTGCCGGCTGCATTCCCCCTCTGGCCGTTGCCTCCTTTAATTATAGGAGCTATATTTCTTCCCTGGGAGACATTCGAGGGGATTTTTAGTTGGAAACTCGTTTCTGCTGAGTTATTTAGGAGCCAGGACCAGTGAGTGAGTGGCCCGTACTCAGAGGCTTTGAGTTAAGTGCAGATTGAGACATATCGAGTTCCCTCTAAAAGGATCATTTCATGTGGGAGGTTGGACACAAAGTTTGCACTCGTGACTGGCATTCCAGTGAGAGACATGCATATTTTAAAACAACAAAGCAAGCTAGAAAGAAGGCTTAGGGGAGGGGGAAAAACTTGGAAAGAAGTTACTAAGTGACAAACATCTGTCAACATGGGATAATTTGTACACTCCAATGTAAAACTATCTGTCTCGTTTGATGGTGATCAAGGCACAGGATCTAGGAGAGCAAAGTGGATACATATTTATCCCTGTGAGATATGGTGAAAAGTCATTTTCCCCCAGATAGGTGTAAGGTGATTAAAACTGCATGAATGAATATTATTTTAAAATGTTTCTTAGAATAGTGGAGGTCTCTAAAACTGCTTATTTCTGATGGTTAATACAAAACTAGATCCTTTAATTTTGAAAGATGTAGTTTATTTAAACAACAGAGTGATAAAGTAATAAGCAGGGCATTTATTATAGAAAATAAAAGGAATTTTATCGTAACAAAAAACAAAAGCAAGGCAAAGAAAGAAGAGAAACAAAAAGCTCAAACAACCCCTGGTTGCTATATTCTAGAAATCCTTAACTAAAAGTACCGGCTTTACATGTGTATGTGAGCCAAACATATAAACATCCACCTCTCTGCGTGTCAACAAGGAGAAAAGGCAAAATATTTTCAGAGGATTTTCTGTCTCATTTAAGCTTGGAGTTTCAACAAGCATATTACACTTTGAGAGAGAAAAGCAAAAAAAGTTTCTTTTTTTAGGAGGGAAGTTTTTAAAAGCAGAGTAAAAGATCAGGCGAGATCCTGGCACGTCCTTTTTTTTTTTTTTTTTTTTTTTTTTTTTATACCCAGAATCTCCAACAACCACATGGAAGTTCAGGCTTCAGCTTCCACCGAGAAATCTTTTTCTCCTCCAGATCTGAAGACAAAAGGAGAGGAGGCCTGGTAGTGAGCGGGATATCTCTGTTAGTTGTCAGTGCAGGTCCATGGGTTAGGAATGCTAATGAGCCTCTTGGCCAGCTGAAGACTCGGTTCTCTCTCGTACACCCTGACGTTCACACACACTCAGGCTCATGCATGCCGACTGACAAGCACACAGACAGAGGCTTGCGCATGACCCTGTCTCTCTCCTTTTTCCTCTGAGCCCAGAGATCGATCGCTGACCCCACCGTTGGGCCAACGCTTTATTTATCTGGCTGCGCAATGATATTTTCAGCCTTAAGCGTTATATACAGCAAATGTCTTCCTAAATCAACACAATAGGATAGCTTGCGGAGACCAGCCTGGTCTGTCTTAAAGAAATCCCTCGCTCTCTCTCTTTTTCTCCCTCCCCTCCCTTACAGACACCCCTTCTCCTTTCCATCTTTACAACTGGGGCTATTTTATACGTTGGACTGGGGGGGATTTGATCTCTTTCTATCAGCTTGGTTGGAGGAGGCCTTAGCAGACTAGGAGATGGATAGACACATTATCCACCCATCACTGTGACCTCCATCAGGGGTTCCCTTGTCAGCCCGATCCAACTGCCTAGACCTACTCTATTCACATGATCCGGATTTCTCAAAACTGGGGTGGAAGAGAAGGCGAGGGGTGGCCAGTCGAGTGGGCAACCTTGCACCGTGTTAATTGTTTTCTTTCCTCTCAATTACATTCATAAACCTATTTTCTGCATTGCACGTTATTTCTTTGTGCTTCAAAATTGAAACCACGTGCAGCCTTCTCCCCTCAGCGCACACAATAAATGCGCTGCCCCCTCCCCCAACCCATCACACAACTATTTACATCTTGGTTACTCACTCTGCGCTCCGGCCCAGGAGAAGAGATTGGCCCCGCGGGACTAGGTGAGGCTTTGTGAAAGCATCTCTCAAATCCGTATCTCGGCCCCCCAACTCGGGGAGAGGCTCCTGAGCTCCCCTCCCGGCCTCCTCCCACCCCCTCCTCGCACAGGTGGTTGTGGCTTACTCTGGGAGAGCTAGCAGGGAGGACATCTAGGGAGAAAGGCAGCTCAGCAGTATCCGGCCGGGCCCGCCCGCTGCCCGCCCCACACCCTGGCCTGCCGGCCGCCGGGGGTCAGCGGTGGCGGCGAGCTCGTCTCTACCGGCCCCTGGTCCACGCGCCCTGGGCGCAGCGGAAACCGCGTAGGGAGCGGCCGCTCCCCTGGGAGCCTTCCAGACCCAGGTTCTCCCAGGCAAAGAAGTCCCACCATAAATAAATAAATAAAGTCCAAAGGGTGGGGAGGGAGAGCTGGAAAATGGATTCGCTGACAAGGAGAGATAATAAATGAGAGGCGCTTTCAGATAGATATCTCAGACGTGAAATTGCGCCCAGCTGGTTGTGTAAGCAAACAAATAGTTTCATGTTAGGAACTCTCAACTTGTGGCTTGATGAATAGAACACGACAGAGGTAAATGGGTCTTTAACTCATTTAGGAATACAACTCTTTGGCTTTCCAAGTAAAAGGCCCAGTGACGCCACGAATCCTGAGCAGGCCCTCTAACAAGAGTTTTATGAGTTCCCACTTGTGTTTCCCTGAATCCCCTCCCCACGCTCCTTCACGGTTTCCCATTGCAGAGACATTCAGGTGATTTGTTGAGGAATCGAGGAGCTTACGAGGTGATTCTGCCACTGTAGGAGATACAAGGACTGCCTACGAGTGGAGGAGAAGGAGGATTGTTTAAAAATAAACTTTCACACACTCCAAGCAGACGGGTTCAGGTAGGCTTGGGTGCAGGGGCCTCCAGATCCCCAGCGCCCCTGAGCGCACAGTTGGGCGGAGGGGCTTCCAGGAGCGGACGGAGACCCTTTGCGGCTGCCAGAGACCAAGAGCCTGAACCGACCGAGGTGCAGAGTTCCGGAAGCCCAAGGTGGTCCTGGTGGCCGGGAGGGAGGCCGATCCCCACCCCCGGGCTTCCGCCAGGCCTGGCCGCAGGTTGGGATGTGCATGTCGGGGCAAAGGTCATATTTTAAGTCCTTTGCGCCAGTCCTTGTCCCTCCGCAGCAGATGAGGCGCAGCTATAGTCCCCTAGAAATTCCCGGAGGAGAGCAAGTCCCAAGACAGCCTTTTCTGATGCTTTCAGCAAAGTTTGTGCTAAAGTAGTTTAAACCGACTTCAAAGCCCCTAAAATTCTCAACGTTTGACTTTCATACGTCACAGGTAATTTCCAGAGGGAAGTCACTTTGTGTGGGACACTCCAACTGTTAACATGGGTTTCCCCTGACCCTGGGGGGGCCCGTCGGTTCTACCCCTCCCAGTTCGCCCAGCCCCACTCTCCTGAGTCCTCCAGCGGACTTTCTGGACTACACCTGCCTGCGGCCTCACACCTGGGTTCCAGGGCTCCCCCTGGCGCTTGGCTCGAAGGTGGCTCACTGCTCAGGGGCCTCCGGGCAGCCACCCAGGCAGAGGAGACTCCCACCTGCTCCACGTGGCCTTCTGCCCAGCGGCTCCAAGGGTCTGAGGTGGCACAGGATCCTGAGGGGGGCACCCCGGCCTCTAGTGGGCTGCTGCTCCACACTGCGAGGGGCCCCCGGGCCGCTCGGCCCTTAGCTCCCCCGCCACGGCCACTGGTCAGCCCGGCCAAGGAGATTTTAGATGGCCGGGAGCGGAGACAACGCGTCCTGTTTGTCGGAAGCCTCAGCCGGTGGCTTAGATGCCTGTCTCAGTTCGTAAACCTTCTCTTAGCCCGAGCAGATTCATGGGGCCCAACTGCACGCTCTGGGAATGGAAAGCCTCGGGTTGCGGACAGCCTGTCCTGCTCTGCGGGGGCGTCCGCATGGCCCCTGAGTCCCCGGGAAGGCTCCGTCTCTCTGGCTGAGACACACAGAGAGCTCTGAAGATGGCTGTCTCTCTGTGTTTAATGCAGGCGGGGACTACCCCAGCCACCAAGGAGACGGCGGAGGAGAAACCCACTGCACGCAGATCCCCGACGTGGCCTCTGAGCGCCTCTCGCTCGTCCCCAGGGCCTCCTGGTTCCTATAGACCAAACCTGTGAGGGAGTCTGTGCGGCCACAGGAAGGCCTGCTCTTCTTCCTATGCTGTGCTGGTCAAACCCCCCCTTAGGCCCCGGCTTAGAAAGGTCATTGGGATTCCCCAGGCTGTAGGCCGTTGAGCAAGAGCCAAGTTAGCACTGTCAACTCTGAGCCCTGGAGCAAGTGCTTCCTCACACCCTGGGCCTCGGCTCCCTGGGCATGCCCACCTTGCGTGCCTTAGTTTGGGCCTCCATATTGAAATGAATTGAAAAATACGTTTCTGACCTACGAAAATGTTTATCTGTTTTCATCAGAGGGATCACACTGTAATGAATATATTTACATCTCATTTCAAGAAAGGTAGGAAAGATCGGTGAGTGCTTGGAGGCAGCTCGGCTCCCCTCAGCAGCCCCCCGCAGCAGCCCAGCCCACCCTAATCCCCCCACTCCCGGGAAGGCTCCCTGAGACTTCCTGGGGGGCGGTCAGTGGTTAAATATGAGTTCTTCCCACGCTCCTCCTGCCTTGGGTGCCCAACCTGCAAAGAAGTCAGCCTGGGTACCCCTGGGTGTGGTGCAAAGGATGAGGCCCAGGGCCGGGTGGGACCTGCTGGAAGGGAGGAGGGCCCCAGGGGCTCCACACCCCACATACCCTATCCGTCTAGCTGCCCTAGGGCTCGGGCCGGTCCCCAGGCAGACCTGCAGGGGCTTCTTCACAGAGAGCGGTGGCATTGCCGGGCTGCTCTGCCCCCAGAATATTAAAGCCTTAGGTGGATTGGAGCTTGTTCATGCATTTTTAAAGGGATGAGGCCACCTGGAGACTTCTAGACAGCAAATTGAGAGCAAAACTTTGCCATTGACTTCAGAAAGTAAAGCTCTTGCCTCATCTGTGCCTGTTTGGGGCTGGGGGAGAAGGTGAGGGAAGAGGTGAAGAGGTGTTATTTTAAAAGACCTGGCTTTATTAATATGTTAAGAAAAAGCTCCCTTGGCAATATGTGTTCTCACAGTGCCAACTCGGATCCTATAAAACGTTCATGCTCCGAAAGCTGTTACAGAGAGCAGACCCACACACACACCAAAGGAGAGGCCTCAGCAGGAGGTTGCTGCCCTGAAAGGGCCACTAAGACTCACACACCGCTTCTGGAAAGAATCTGCTCCAGCCCAGCTGCTGGACTACCAGGTTCCAGGTCCACACTCCTAAGTGCCACAGGGGGGCCCTTCCAGATGCCCCACAGAGCTAGAGGGCCCTCCAGGGAAACCCCTGTGACAGGGTCTGGAGTGAAGGGCAAACCGTAGCCAGATATAGCGGACCACAGGAGAAGCAAAGCCAGGGCTCGCAGCTGAATCCCCAGCTCTCTCTGCCAGAGCTGGGAAGAGGCTGACCCTTCAGTCACAGACGAGGCGCAGAGGTGTCAGAGTGGCCCTCCCCATGCTGAACCCCCCACTGTCAGGGCTCCATCCTCTCCAGCCAGGCAAGTTCCCACCTGCAGATACTGAAGCAGGCAGCGCAGAGACTCGATCCTGAGGGACCGGGCCTGCCCCAGCCTCCTGGCCAGCTGCGTGCTGGCTGCCCACCACCTACAAGGTCACAATGGCTGCTGCCGGCACCGAAGTGCCCTGCCACCCCCACCCCCCACCCACTGTGTCCCATGCAGAGCCTGGCCTTCCGCATTTACAAAACCAAAGCAGCTGCTTGCTTTTAGGAAATAAATCTCGCCAACTTGGTAATGGGCCTTAAAAGTTTTCCCCCTCACCCCGCCATTCTAATAATAATTGGAGTGGAAATTAATTGGAGGGTTCTCTTGCACTGATGACATCTGTCAAGCAACCAGACACGTGGGTTTTGCTAAATTCTTTTATTTTTTGTTTAAATTTTCACTTCAATTTTAATTCTTGAAGAACAGCCTCGACAACATATATCGCACTCATTATAAGAAGCAAAGGGTTATATCAAAAATTATTAGTATAGAATCACAGGAAATCTGGTTTGGAACCAGAAAAAAATACAAAACAGATATAGATACATAGACACAGGACAATTTTTTTAATAATTATTTGGAAAATGTTATTTTCCCCTAATTCTTGTTTCTTTTTTATGTGCATACGATGTTTAAATTTTACAAAAAAATGAAAATAAAGACTAGTATTTTACAAAATGAATAACAATGTGTGTGTGTGTGTGTGTGTGTCTACATAGGATTCGGTCCACTTCCATGTGTGTTGTTTTCTGTACAGAATATATCCACATCTGTCCACAATAAATCCTGGAAGGTCCGTTAGTCTCCTTCTGTTTTATTAAAATTTTCATGGTCCTCTCTTCCAAATTTTTTTCTTTTTCTCATCAGACACAAGGTCTTTTTCCTTTCCTTTCCAACATGTCCACAGATCTGACACTAAAAAGAGTCTCTTTTTCTCCTGGTTTGCAGCTCGGGTTGCATTTCTGCACGGTGGGCTGCTCCTGTCGCCCTGGCCCTCCTCCCCGCTGCCCGGCCCACCGCACCCTGCATCGGCCGCCTGGTGTCCCCGCGGCATTGGAGTCCACGGCCCCCCGCCGGTCCTGTGAGTCTCTAGGGGGTGGGGGCAGGTGGGAAGCGCCCAAGGTCTAGGAGCACTGGATAGACATGTAAGGCCAGTTGAAGCTGCTCCCAGACAGTAACATATCGCGGATGAGAGTTTCGATGGGGGTTTTACCTACCAAACGGACGAAGAAGAGCTGCTCGATGACCGAGGAGGATACGGTGCGCAGCGAGGGCAGTCGTAGTAGCAGTTTGCCGAAGCGGCTGGGCTGGTTAGGGTACTGGCTCCTCACGTACTCCTCCAGCGCGCACTGCGACTTCTCCTGCAGGCTCTCGATGTGGGCGGCGTCCGACAGGCCACAGGCATCTGCCCAAGCAGCCACAGGAAGGAGAGACAAGGGGAGGGGGCACACGGTTAGGTCAGCGGACAGCAAAGTCACAAACAGCAAGCCGTTCATTTTTTTTTTCTTTTAAGGAGCAAAGGGGAAAAAATAGAAATAGAAGGAAGAAGAAAATAAATCCTCCCCACCATGCCTCCCTACTCCTTCTTTACTATTTCCTTCCCCCGGCCCCCAACACAAATACAAACAAATCAAACTCCCACCAGGCCTGGGGAGCTGGAGAGACAGGCACACACTTGAAGAGGCAGCAACCTCTCCAGTCCCTTTGTTTCTCCTCTTTCACCTTTGGATTAAATAATGTACGATGCTGGAGCCATGTCTGCTGTACATAGCAACCTGTCCTCCACCTTCAGGGGAGCATCTTTTCCGTTGTGCTCATTAAAGGGAGGATTTCTGCCCTTTTTGCCCCTGGTTTTGGGGTGTTCAGGAGCTCTGACCAAATATGCAGCCTGGAGGCAGTTCTAGAATGCTTCTTGGAGTCCCCCTCTCAAACCTAAATGACCCCAAGCAGAAACCTCAAGGAGAACCTAGATTGTATAGTGAATAGACATATGCGAGGGGGTGAGAAATCATAGGCTGGCAGTGCCTGGCATCAGATCAAGCTCATGCTTTGGCAATATAGGATTTGCGATCCACTCTCTATGCAAGCAAGAACTCTGCAGCAAATCCTCAGCGAGGGTGAACACTTCTATCTGTGCCTTAGATCACATAATTGCAAATTGGTCACATCTCTGTAAGCTGTACAATAATCAGAAGGAATATGGTCCAGTTACTCCAGGCTGCAGAAAGGAGACAACTTCAGTGATCAGACACAAAGCTGGACTGGAGGCAGCTGCTGCTTCTGCTTCAGAACTGGGAGGTGGGGAGTTGAGGGGGGATTGGGGGAGATAGGCTTCCTGTGGCAGGACCTCTACACAAGGAAACATCTCAAAACCTGTGTGTTTAATCTCACATCAACCAAGGGCTCTTCTTGGTCTACTAAAAATATTTCAAGACAGCAGTTTATACTGTATCAACTAACTAGAGGCAAGCAAATGGAGGGGAAGGTGGAATCAGAGGAATGAAGTGAAGGCTTCTTCTCTTAGTTCAAACACCCATGTTGTTTCCTGTATTAATAATAAATATTTAAAAAACAGGAAGATCACAGAGGAGCCCTTAGCCAGTCAGGAGGTCAACTAGCGATCAAAGGCAGAGTTTGCTAATATATAGATCTGGAAAGAAATTCATGCATGGCAGTGCCCCCAAAAGGACACTGTATAATTGTGAACGGGCAAGTGTGACCCTAAGAAGACACAGCAAATGATTCAAAGCGAAACCTGGGTCTGCTGAGTTTCTGAGCTTTATGTCTCTATCTCAAGAACTGGGATTTGTAAAGCATTCTAACACCTTCATCTACAAGGCTATCGCCTTGAGCAAAAATACAAATAAAACTAGTGATAATTCAGGAACTTCTGAGGCAGGTCTCCTTTGACCCCAGATCCAGATTGGGTTCCTCTCAGATGTCTAATTACTCTAGCCAGCCATTTGGGTGCATCCACACTAGCCTGACCTGGGAAGTCAGTGAGATTTTATGGCTAGCAGGATGAGGGCAGGAACAGTTTGGGGCTTCGATGCTTAGAGAGGGGACCCTGAGGGTCTGCCCTTGGCTTTGCTTCCTAGCCTGGTCCTGCTGAATGACCACCATGCAGACTCTTATTTACATATATCTTGCTTGACATGCATTATCTTCCCCTTATGCCACAGGATCCCTCTCAGCCTCAGAGAATGCAGTATGAAAGGGACCCACTGACACCCCTGCAGGTTTTTTTAAAAGACCCATATGGAATCTCCTCAGGTTTGTAAAATATTTATCTGATATTTACACTTAGGGCCCCCAGGGTGCAAGGTCACTACCCTTCCCCCAGCTAGGCTACTCCAAGAGAGAGAAGCCCAGGAAAAGCATGCCTGGGCCCTGTGTTGGCTGCATCGAGTTCTTTCCTCCTCTGAAGGCAGATTGCCTGTAGCTGGGCCCCGCTGCAAAGTGCCAGCCGGCCAGCCCTGTGGCCTCCCTCGGGCAGGAGCCCTCATTTGGGCCTGGCTTCCCACTCGAGATATTCATTCCTACTCTGGATATTTCTGCAACAGAATTCCCCCAACTGTGGACTGACAGTATGAGCTCTCAGATCAATCGTCTGGCTGTGGTAGCAAAACTAGGTGAGCAGGGGGTGTGATGCAGTACATATTTACACTCCATGAGTTATACCCAGATAAGAAAAGGAGGCAGAATGTGCAAAACCCATGTCTCACTTTTTATATGGTAGTGTCAATGTGGGAACCCTCAATATTTCTTCTACAGTATATGGAAAAGAAATTATGTAAATAAATAACCATTACCGCTCAGGCCCTCCCAGCTTAGCCTTTGTAGTGCAGAGAATGTATTTCATGTTGTGCATTCAGCAGAGTTTAGTGTTCAGGAAATATAGATGTAATCAGCTGCCATAACTAAAAATCAAAGTTATTATTGTGCTGAAAATGGATTTCTCGTATTTATGTTAACTAGATGGCTCCTTTCGGGGAAAGTCTCATTTATCTGAGAGAATATTTAGGTATATGAATTAATGAATTTTTTAAAAAAAGTAAGTTCAGGTCATGACCTAGTCCTTGGATGCTGTCCAGAATATTAAGGATTAAACATACCATCCGGAGGCCAAATGTGAAAACCACCACAGGGAACCCCCGTGCCAGCTTCAAATACTTATCCGGAGTAAACCTCGTTGGACAATATGTCTAAAACTGTCTTTTCCATCATTCAAAGTTTGCTTAAAAGTTGGATGACTTTGAGAAGGCTTCCCATGAATTCCCTTCTGGCTAGCAATCAAAACAAGTTTAGTCAAAAGTGGAAATGTGTTGTATGGAGGAGGGGGGTGAATTACTACTGACAGCTCTATTTCTACTTTCAGATATTCTTCTTGCAATTTTTCCAACAAAATAATGTTATTGTTCACTTCTCGGCCTCCCTTACACCTTGAAGACTTGGTTTTAGAAATATCTTTGTGAAAACTTTTTTTTAAAGGAACACTTTTCACAGGGACATTTTAGGATGGAAAGTTGAAAGGAAAGCATGAATAATTCCACAGTCTTCCTTACAGCCTGCACACTCCTTGCCTCTCTCTGGGAAAGGGCAGGAGATCAGAAAAGTCAAGGGGGTTCAAAGAACCTTGGTGGGGGGGGACAAGGAAAAGGGAGGGAGACTTTTCTTGAGAAGACCTCTGTCCAGCTCCAAGTCACATTTCTGCTTCAAGACACCTCACTGGATGAGATTTTAAAAACCCAGCTACCCTGACACTGGCTTGCTTCCTGATTAATTTGGCTAAAGAGCTGGGTAGTGGAGAGCCAGACAGGCCCCAGGCCTGCCAGAGCTAAAGCAGCCGGGTCGCTGCCTCCCAGGCTCTTTGTCACTTTTGAAAAACACGTTTCCATCAGGGAGACTTATTAAGATAAAATGCATTCAAACACCGAGGAGGCTATTCAATAAATCTTCCATTTGTTTTAAGGTTCGCACTTTATCCTCTTGCAAAGAATAACTCCCTCTCCCACTAGCAGACCTGCATTTGCACTGAAAGTAAAAGGGGGGCAGTCCAAGTCCACAGCTCAGGCCACCCTGCATACAAATGAGATGCTCTTGTCTAAATAAATTATCTGCTGTTCAGATCGATATTAATACTACATTTGCTACATTACAATATTGTGCAAATTTAAGAATCATTTTAATACAATGTAAATATGTTTCTTCACGCATGAAAGCCAGGAAATATTGATAGATTATACCACTGCTTACTGTTCAACGAGGCCTTGGGAAAGGGGTTTTGCCATCTCTGCTCAAGAGTGGTTTTAATTTGGCCTTTGGAGGTCCTGCCTCTAGGATAGATTTATTAGGATGGTTTATTTGTTCTCTGAATGGAGGAATTAAAAACAATAGCGCCAATAATGGTAGTAAACCGGCAGCTAACCCTACTCACAGTGGGCAAGGCCCGAGACCCAGTCTGAGCAGCTCTGTTCCCCACCAGCGTCCTTTCTGGCTTTGTTTTTATTTCCCCCCATTACCTGCTGTCCTGGGTGTTTATATGTTTCCCTCTTGCAGGTTACAATAATAAAAGGGGGGCAGTGTTCTCAGAGGCTCGGACCGGAGCCTTCAAAGGCAACATTAATGCACTTTCCTGGAAGTTAATTTGAACCATCTATCATAAGAGAAATTGTTAACATGCATGTTACCACTGCCTACATTTAATTTGATATTTTTAAGGCACTCTGTTAAATTTCCAATGTTCGTGCGTTTTGCTTGGCTATGAGATTTATCTCCAGGGCGGGAATCCTCCCATACTTGCGGCTTCTACAGTATTGCTTTTGTTTTTCATCTTTCTTGTTTAGATCGAATCCGTTTTTTACGACCCTCAATAACCTCAGCAACTGCAAACATGAATGGTTTCCGATAAGGGAAAATCAAGATGCAATAAAGCGGGATTATTTATGATTTATTTGCCCGTATTCTTCTCTTTCTCCCTCTCTGTGTCTCACTGTGTCGGGAAACTCAGCCAGGGAGCATGCCACACAGAGGAGAAAGCCACATTCCCACGTTCTCTTCCTTCCCTCTCCTCCCCCAGAAACGCTGAGCTCCGGCACACACGCACACGCACACGCACATCGCACACACATGCACACCGCACACACGCGCAGCCAGACGGATCCACGGCACCGCCTCCCCGCCCCACCCCCCGCCAGACACGCGCCCGCCGCCGCCGCCGCCGCCGCCGCGGCCCCGCGCGGGGCTTCAGGCCGCCAGGCCGGGCCACCTAGCCGCCCGCGCCCGCGCCGCCTCAGCTCCCGCACCGCGGCGCTCCCAAGATGGCAGCGGCGCTGCCGGCCGCTCCCCCGCGCGGGGGGCCGCAGGTCCCGGCCAGGCCCGAGGTCCGGCGAGGGCCCGGCCGCGGCGGGCGCGGCGGCGCGGCGCAGGAGGCCGGGCCCGAGCGGAGCGGGGCCTGCGGGCGCTCCCGGCGCGGCCTGCCCTCCCAGCGGCCGCAGCCTCACCTGACGTGAACAGCACGATGGCTTTGAGGCAGCTGTACTCGGCCGAGTCGACGTGCAACGCCTTGAGCTTCTCCACCTGCTCCTGGAAGATGCGGATGTGGTCCATGAAGGCCACGACGCGGTCGGCGGACATGGGCGAGGCGTGCAGGCCGGCGGCGGCCAGCAGCGGCGCCACGTGCAGCGGCATGGAGCACTGGGCTGCGTTGAGCACGAACAGCTCGCTCCAGGTCAGGCGTAGCAGGGACACCTGGTCGGTGATCTGCAGATCCGGGAAGAAGGGGATGTTGCGGGCCCACTCGACGGCGCTGAAGAGCAGGCGCGCGGCCAGCTCGCAGATGTTCTCGATGCCCATGATGTTGTTGGGCTGCATGCATTGGCTGCCGTAGCGCGACGTGGGGTAGGGCTCCGCGCGCAGCAGCAGCGAGATGTAGCCGGACAGGTAGCAGTGGCCGTTGAGGGGGTCCCCGTTGGTGAGTGCGTACTGGCCTGGATTGGGTTGAGTTGGAGGCATTCTTCCTCGCTGAACCGCTGACGAAAAGAAAGAGAGAAAAGAGGCAATGTGCATCCAGGGGGCTTGCGAACATCCCGTGCCGCAGCGCACCCGACACAATGCGGAGGTTCTGCCCGCAGCCCCAAGTGCCCCGGAGCATCTCCTTTGGCGCTCGCTCTCACTCACAGCCCACACCCGGAGGCAGTCTGGGGTGAAGCCCTCCAGCTCCGCGGCTCGGTATGCCCAGCCGTCTCCTGCGCCCCTGGCCACCCCAGCCCTGACAGAACTAGGCCTGACTTACGGGCCCCCAGCCCGGTATGGCCAAGAAAATGCCACCCAGCCCCTCGACCACCAACAAGTCACACACAGATTAATGAAATCCCACTCACCCCTCCAGAAGGAACCAAACCAGGGTAAAACAAAAACAAAAACAGGCGAAACCAGAGAAAGGTTGTGGTTCTAGGCAAATGCCTAGCTGCCTCTTCATTTGCAAGCAAGCTGGTTTTGCTCAAAATGTTTCCATATTCTCTAAAAATGCTACGGAATTATCCTTAAAATAGATACAAGTTACATACCCTACTAACCACTTAAAACTTTTGAAGAGAAAACAAGTATCCTGCACCCCTCCCCTATCCCCTCCTCCCCATCGCCCCACACAAGGTTCTCACTGTTAAAAGCAACAAAAAATTGAAAAAAAATCAAGAAAAAAGTTGAACTTACAGTAGCCAAACATTATTGAAAAAAGTGGAAAATATAATTAATGTCTGTCCTGCGCGGTGCCACTGCAACCTGCAGCCAGCTTTTGCCCAGTGAATGCACGAGCTTGCAACTGCAAAAACACTGGATTCATTAACCATCTGAATGCAAAACGTAAGCATGCTTTGAGTTCTTAAAGCTGACCAAAGTTTTTTTTTTTTTAATGTGTATGTTTTACTTCAACAGTGCCAGCGTTTTAAATTGCCATGTAAACAAAGACAACTTTAGGAAAAGTTAGGGCTACTGAACTCTCCCCCCCCAGCAAATTAATATAGATATGTCCATGTACACGTAGCTATCTTACTTCAGGTTATACACTATTTTCTTAAGTTTGCATTGATTCTAATTTTAATGCAAGCCCCAATGCAATTTAAGCTCTTGAAACATAATGGCTAGAATACTTTTTTCTAATTATAGTTTTGAACTTGGCAGTTATTTTTCAATTAAATGAGAGTACAATTCAAAGTTTTTTGTTTTGTTTTGTTTTGTTTTTTGTTTTTCAGATGCCTATAAAATCTCCCTGGAGCTAGAAATGAAGTCGTCATATTTGTCTGCTCCTTGAGATCTGAAGGAATTCAATTTCTTTTCTTGTGGAATATAAAATATAATTTTAAAGTCAATTACAAGAAGGAGTAATCTGCATTCTACAAAATTGACTGGTTCACTAATTTGACTCTAAGACATCTTTAATGATTGTCAGGAGATAAACTTTAATTGTAAATGGCTAGATATATTTATAAGAAAAGTGCTGCATCTCTTGCCACATGAACATGAAGCATATCTAAATACAACATCAAAAGTTGTGTTAAAAGAAACCAAAGCCATACAACACAGGGATTAAATGATGTGGAAGCTCATGCCAGCTGCAGCCTATGCATTATAGCCAAATCAGAAGGATCGGTAAATGCCGCTGTAAATTGTAATTTGTATGCAGTATTTAAGCAGAGGGTGGAGTTTGATGAAGAAATAAAACGAGTATCATGCTTTAAAAAAAAATGACACAACTATGAAAGCACGGTTCAGTCACAAACTTTCCTTTGAAAGTAGAGGGGTGAAAACAAGGCCACAGCTCTGGAGGAGGCGGCCCCAGCTCGGTGAAGAGGAGAGGGAACCAGTGAACAGGCCAGAAGCCCCCCTTCCCCCCTAATTAGACCTACAAGTGCAATAAATCTCACTCCTCTTTTTCCAAGCTAAGCTTCCAAAAGGATGATGCAGTAATGAATCTATGGTTCAGAGTACTCCAGTCTCCAGCCCTCCCCCATTTTAAATAAAGGGCATGAAGAGGTGGAGGGGAAAGTGGAATGAAAAAACACAGAAACAGAGTTTTCCGGGGGAAATAAGCACCCCTCCCCAAGTTCATGCCAGCCCAGCCCCAAGCATCCTCACGCACACGCGGGAAAGAGACACGCACCGAGCACATCCAAGACAGAGGGAGGGGATTTTAAGCCACAGCTCACGATCCCAGGGACAAAATCCTGAGCAGGCAGAGGGTGGGGTGGAGGAGCCGGGGAGAGGAGCGCAGGCCAGGAGGGGGAGGCAGCGGCAGCGAGCTGGGGGGGGGGGGCGGCGGGAGACTCCGGGGGGGGGGGGGGGAGCCGGGGAGGGGAGCGCAGGCCAGGAGGGGGGGGCAGCGGCAGCGAGCGGGGGGGGGGGGGCGGCGGGAGACTCCGGGGTAGGAAGGTAGCGGGGACAGGGAAAGCTGGGACGGGCCGGGACCGCAGGAACCCCAGCCCCATACAGCAGCCACCCCCGCGAGAGAGAAAGAAAAGAGGGCCGGGGAGGCGGGCGAAGCTCAGGGAGAGAAGCACAGAATAAATATTCACCTTCCCGCCTCATGCCCACTTTGAGGCACTTCTTGAGGCGGCAGTATTGGCACTGGTTGCGGTGGTGCTGGTCGATGGGACAGTTCCTGTTGGCACGGCATGTGTAAGTTAAGTTCCTGCGGACGCTCCTCTTGAAGAAACTTTTGCAGCCCTCGCAGGTGAACTGGCCGTAGTGCTTGCCGCTCGACTTGTCCCCGCACACCACGCACTCGATGTGCTGCTGGCTCTGGCCCGAGCCGGGCGGGCCCTGGCCCTTGTCCCCTGCCGTGCCGGGGGTGGCGGGCGCTCCGGGCTGGCCCGGGGTCTGCGGCGTGTGCGGCGCGCCCGAGCCCGCCTGCTGCTGCTGCTCGCCGGCGCCGCCGCCGCCGCGGGCCGCCTGCGCTGCGGGGTTGGGGCCGCCGGGGTTGCCCCCGGCCACGTCGTCCTGCGGATCTCGCCAGCTGCTAACTACCATTGCCATATCTTTGGGCCCGGGGAGCGCTGGGGGGAGCCGAGCTGCTCGCCGAGGGCCGCGGGGCGCGCGGGCGCGCTGGGAGGGGAAGGGGAAGGGGAAGGGGGGAGGGGGAGGGGGCGGGGGGGCCCGCCCGGCGCGCCGGGGTCGCGGGAGCCGAGCCCGAGCCGGCCACCAGCCGCTGC